>NC_046155.1:11846640-11918987 GCF_011064425.1 Rattus rattus
GTGCAAGGATATTTATTAAATTACAATTTCAAAAACACCACCCAGACCTAAAGGGACACAGTCAACAGTTCTCTGCACCCAAATCCTGTGGGAGGGAGAGCTAAACCTTCAGAGGGACAGACATGCCTGGGAAGCCAGAAGAGACTAAACTCTGCCCGCATTTCTGACTCCAGAGGAAAACACCTAACGTCATCTTAGAGCCCAGTGCACAGGGGCTCCCAGAAAAGGCCTCATAGGCCCTCCTGGTTGCCCCCCTCACGGAGAGCTCAAAAGCAGCCCCCCACGAGCAAACTTGAGCCACTGGACCACAGGTAAGACAAACTTTTCTGCTCCAAGCGACCTGCCTGTTTGTCTCAGGACACACAGAGGCAAAATTCCTCTGGGACATGACTTAATAGCTGAAGCCTCAATCTCACTGATCCTGGCCCGAAGCTCACTGCTCCCAAACCCCTTAGGAAAGAGAGCTCACCCCCACGACAGGTGGGCACACCTGAGACTGCAGAGCGGGAGAGACCACCAGTACTGCCCACCTCTGCCCACATCCCTGGCCCAAGAGGAAACTGTATACAGCATCTGGGAACCGGAAGATAGGGGCACTGGTGCGGCAGGTCCCCTGAAGTCCAGACACCACCGGGACCTGAAGGGACACAGTAAACAGTTCTCTCACCCAAATCCCATGGGAGGGACAGCTAAATCTTCACAGGGGCAGACACACCTGGGAAGCCAGAAGAGAATACACTCTGCCCACATTTCTGAATCCAGAGGAAAACACCTAAAGCCATCTGGGACCCTGGTGCAAGGGGGGCTCCCGGAAAAGGCAGCATAGGCACTCCTGGTTGCCGCCCTCACCTAGAGCTCAAAAGCAGCTAAGCACGAGAAACTTGAGCCGCAAGACCACAGCTAAGACAAACATTTCTGTTCCAAGCAATCTGCCTGGTGGACTCAAGACACAGGCCCACAGGAACAGCTAAAGACCAGTAGACAGGAAAGACTACACGTCGAAAAGCAGAACACTCTGTTCCCATAACTGGCTGAAATAAAACATGAAAACAGGTCTAGAGCACTCCTGACACACAGGCCTAAAGGACAGTCTAGCCACTGTCAGAAATAGCAGAACAAGGTAAAGCAAGAGACAACCTGATGGCGAAAGGCAAGTGCAGAACCCAAGCAACAGAAACCAAGACTACATGGCAACATTGGAGCCCAATTCTCCCAACAAAGCAAACACTGAATATCCAAACACACCAGAAAAGCAAGATCTAGATTTAACATCATATTTGATCATGATGCTGGGGGACTGCAAGAAAGACAGGAAGAACTCCCTTAGAGAAATACAGGAAAATATAAACAAACAAGTAGAAGCCTATAGAGAGGAATAACAAAAATCCCTGAAAGAATTCCAGGAAAACACAATCCAACGGTTGAAGGAATTAAAAATGGAAATGGAAGCAATAAACAAAGGACATGGGAAACAACCCTGGATATAGAAAACCAAAGGAAGAGACAAGGAGCCGTAGATACAAGCATCGCCAACAGAATACAAGAGATAGAATAGAGAGTCTCAGGAACAGAAGATTCCATAGAAATCATCAACACAAGTGTTAAAGATAATGTAAAACAGAAAAAACTACTGGTCCAAAACATACAGGAAATCCAGGACTCGATGACAAGATCAAACCTAAGGACAATAGGTATAGAAGAGAGTGAAGACTTCCAGCTCAAAGGACCAGTAAATATCTTCAACAAAATCATAGAAGAAAACTTCCCTAACCTAAAGAAAAAGATGCCCATAAACAAACAAGAAGCCTACAGAACTCCAAATAGATTGGACCAGAAAAGAAAATAATAGTCAAAACAGCAAATGCACAAAATAAAGAAAGAATATTAAAAGCAGTAAGGAAAAAAGTCAAGTAACATATAAAGGCAGACCTATCAGAATCACACCAGACTTCTCTCCAGAGACTATGAAAACCAGAAGATCCTGGACAGATGTCATACAGACCCTAAGAGAACACAAATGCCATCCCAGGTTACTATATCCTGCAAAAATCTCAATTAACATAGATGGAGAAACCAAGATATTCCATGACAAAACCAAATTTACACAATATCTTTCTACAAATCCAGCGCTACAAAGGATAATAAATGTTAAAGCCCAACATAAGGACACAAGCTACACCCTAGAAAAAGCAAGAAACTAATCATCTTGGCAACAAAACAAAAAGAAGGAAAGCACCCAAACATAATCTCACATCCAAATATGAATATAACAGGAAGCAATAATCACTATTCCTTAATATCTCTCAACATCAATGGTCTCAACTCCTCAATAAAAAGACATAAATTAAAAAACTGGATACAGAATGAGGACCCTGTATCCTTTTTTTAAAATATTTTTAAAGATTTATTTATTTAAATGAGTACACTGTAGCTGTCTTCATGTACACCAGAAGAGGGCATCAGATCCCATTACAGATGGCTGTGAGACACCATGTGTTTGCTGGGAGTTGAACTCAGGACCTCTGGAAGAACAGTCAGTGCTCTTAAAAGCTGAGCCATCTTTTCAGCACAGGATCCTGCATTCTGCTGCATTCAGGAAACACACCTCAGAGACAAAGACAGACACTACCTCAGAGAAAAAGGCTGGAAAACAACTTGCCAAGCAAAATGTCTGAAGAAGTAAGCTGGAGTAGCCATGATAAATCGAATAAAATCGGTTTTCAACTAAAAGTCATTAAAAAAGATCATGAAGGACACTTCATATTTATCAAAGGAAAAATTCACCATGATGAACTCTCAATCCTAAATATATGTGCTCCAAATACAAGGTCACCAACATACATAAAAGAAACCTTACTAAAGCTCAAAGCACACATTGCACCTCACACAATAATAGTAGGAGATTTCAACACCCCACTCTCATCAGTGGACAGATCATGGAAACAGAAATTAAACAGAGACATAGACAGACTAAGAGAAGTCATGAACCAAATGGACTTAACAGGTATTTATAGAACATTCTATCCTAAAGAACCCAGATGCCCTTCAACAGAGGAATGGATTCAGAAAATGTGGTAATCTACACAATGGATTATTACCCAGCTATCAAAAAAAATGACTTTATGAAATTCATAGGCAAATGGATGGAACTGGAAAATATCATCCTGACTGAGGTAACCCAATAACAGAAAAACACACATGGTATGCACTCATTGATAAGTGGCTATTAGCCCAAGTGCTTGAATTACCCTAGATGCTAAGAACACATAAAACTCAAGAAGAATGACCAAAATGTGAATGCTTCACTCTTTCTTTAAAAGGGGAAAAAGAATATCCTTGGCAGGGAATAGGGAGGCAAAGTTTAGAACACAGGCAGAAGGAACGCCCATTCAGATCCTGCCCCACATGTGGCCCATACATATACAACCACCCAAGTAGATAAGATGGATGAAGCAAAGAAGTGCAGGCCGACAGGAACTGAATGTAGATCTCTCCTGAGAGACAAGGCCAGAATCTTCCAAATACATAAGGCGAATGCCAGCACCAAGCCACTGACCTGAGAACCAGAACCCCTTTTGAAGGAATCAGAGAAAAGACTGGAAGAGCTTGCAGGAGCTCAAGATCCCATATGAAAAACAATGCCAACCAACCAGAGCTTCCAGGGACTAAGTCTCTACCCAAAGACTATACATGTACTGACCCTGGGCTTCAACCTCCTAGGTGGCAATGAATATCCTAGTAAGAGCACCAGTGGAAGGGGAAGCCCTTGGTCCTGCCAAGACTGAACCCCCAGTGAACGTGATTGTTGGTGGGAGGGCGGTAATGGTGGGAGGATGGGGAGGGGAACACCGATAGAGAAGGGGAGGGGGAATGGTTAGGGGGATGTTGGCCTGGAAACTGGGAAGGGGAATAACAATTGAAGTGTAAATAAGAAATACTCAAGTTAATAAAGATAAAAAAATTTTTAAAAAATTATAATTTCAATGATGCTTCCTCTTATACAAACCACAAACCATTAAAATTCACCTAATTATTGTGTCTTTTACTTTACATCTTCCTCCTGTGTCACTTTTCCTGTGACATCAGTAAGCTTTCTCATTTACAGTACCTAAGAGCAAACCTGCTCAGAATTACATCTGTAGCATCAGAGCTTACAAGAGTCATGTTTAAGACTTCTTTGAGCATTATCTTTTAGCTCCAGCCTTAAATTATATTCTGCTACAAAAGTCTCCTGTCAGACAAAATAATATCTTCAGAACTTATTTATTATTTTTGTTTAGTTTTATGGTTATTTGAATGTCTTAATGCTGATTTAGAAAATTTACCGTTAATATTTGGTTCTCATGGCTTTATCATTTTGAGTTCATTACTGTGAGTCGTTAAAATATTTTAATGTCAAAAATTCTGGATTAGTAATAGCCATATTAAGGGTAGGTATTCCATTTTAGTCAATCAACTCTTAAAATACCATTGGAGACTCATAAGTACATATTTTACTAATCTTTTATGTGCTTCTTAATGTGAGAAAAGTAAAAAAAAATCAAAACACACCATTGCTGATCAGAGAAATCTCCTCTTCCATTGCCTCGAATACAGTCTTATTTATCTCATATATATATATATATATATATATATATATATATATCCATTGAGTCTACATTGTCCTTCTTTTGTGAGTTTATCTTCTTACTTATTGAAGCACAATAAGTAGCATTCTTTTTCTGCATCAATTCTTCCATTTCTCACATCACATCACAGTCTAGAATAGAAATCAATTTAGTCAGTTTAAATGCTACATACATTATTTACTGTGGCTTTATTATATTTCACTATGTAAGCTACATATACTTTTTATCATTCAAGCATCTATTGATGGACATTTATCTTCTGCCATGTAGCTTTCTTTGCAGTAGGTAACTGTCGAGCATATAAGCAAACATCTTTTTTAAAACCAAATGTCACATCATTACTGATTTCTAGATCTATTACTAAAATCAGCTAAATTCAGGAAATGATATTGATCTCTCAGCTCTGTTGTCAGTGCATATCTGATTTGGCAGTGGAGAGGTTGATGGATAGTGTTAGTTGTTATCTTGACAGGAACTAGAATTAACTGTCAGTCAAGCCTACAGGCACAACAGTGAAGGCTTGGTTAGTTACTCCCTGAAGTTAGTCCCTGCAGTTAGTCCCTGAATATGGTTGTGGAGGATTTTCTTGATTATATTTTTGAGGTAAGAAGGCTCATCCATTCTTGGTAGCAGCATCCCCTAAGCTGGGATACTGGGTTGTATAAAAAGAACAAAATGAACCAAGCAAAAGCACTAATTACTCTCTGCTTCCTGACTGTAGAAACAATGTGATCAGATACTTCATTCTATTGCTACCAGGGTTTCCCACATTGCTCTACTGTAGCCTTGAACTGGGATTCAAAATAAAGTCTTTCCCACTTAATTTACTTTTATCAGGCTATTTTACCATAGAAAGGGAGAAATTACAACATAACAATGTGTTAGTCAGAGGTTTATGAGACTCTCTTGTTCCTTGTAGCCTATGTAACTTTTCACAAAGTACCATGGTCCAGCCCCAGCAGTGGTGGATCTCTCTGGAAGGCATGCGAGGGAGAGGATCAATATTATGCGACCAAAATGTTGTTGTATGAGAAGAAAGGTCACTTTTTAGAAAATGGCATTTACCTTTCTTGTCTGTAAATTTTTCTGATGCTAAAAACTGCAGGCCTTTGGTGATTAATACATGATTAACATGCTACTTTCTATTTTTAAACAATATGGATTAAGTAAAGAGATTCTTTGTTCCTTTTTTTTCCAGATAGTCCTCACCTACTCCCTCCTGCCAGCTAATATTTGCTTCAAAAACAAACAAATCATTTGAAAAGAGATTCTAATATGTAATCTGTCTGCCTGGTCCTCAGTCATTATATTTTTCTCATTATACATGATCACATGGTATTCCAAGCATCCTCAAAAGTTTGCAACAAGTTCAAGTTTATATACAAATTATAAATTGAATAAAAAATAATGACAGTGATGTTTACATGTCTTTTCCACTAATACTATCTAACTAAATATTCATTAACTGTAACTTACTCCAGAAGTTAAATAAAAGTTTAAAACTATAATTCTATATCAGCACATTTCTGTCAAGAGGCATATCACCTGCCTTGAATGTTTTATAGATAAACCCAGTCAATATTGTCATTTCTGTCCTTGCACCTATACGAAAGTATTCATCCCCCCTTTATGACATATAGTTATCAGATAATGGCTTTACATTCTAGAGGAATATTCTCCTTAATTAAAAATCTGTTACATGCCTACTTTCTATCTTATTGCAATATATTGTTGGCACATGAAAGCTTGTGGGACCTTAATTGCACACCTATCTATAAAGGGTTCAAAAATTAATAATATAAACTTAGGAGGTCTATAAAATCACTATTAGGAATTAAGAAATCAGGGGGAGAGAGCTGGTCTTGCAAAAGTACAATTCTGAGAGTTCAGAGGAGACAAACATTTTTGCCCACACTCCTGACCCAAGAGAAACCTGCTTACTGTCCTCTGGGCCCTCTGGGCAGAGGAACCTGGGTATAGTCAGAGGCAGGACCCAGTTTCTTCCTGCTCCTAGAGCTGAAAGTCAGGCTCCAGGAGTACCAACACATCTGACAGGAGAGGTAAGACCAACTCTTCTGCTCCAAGTGACTTGACTGGTGGCCTCAGGACACACAAAGCCAGATGTCATCTGGGACAGGACACTTCTGGTTTCTTGCTGCGCCCAGAGCTGAAGTGCTCACACAGGTCTCTGTATCCAAAAAACAGAGGGGTCAAGAGCTAGACTCAAAGAAGTGCAGACAATCCTGAGAGCTCAGGAGACCACCACTTTGCTCACACTCCTTGCCCATGAAGAACTGCCTAGTGCCCTCTGGATACAGAAACACAGTAGCAGAAAGGTGCAGTATCCTTTCCATTTTTTCCTGGGCTCAGAGCTGAAAGCCGTTCACCTGGAGCTCTGACACACCTGAGGTCAGAGGTAAGAACAACCCTTCTGCTCCAAACAACCCACTTGGAGGGTTTAGGGAACACAATCCCAGGAGCAAGTTTCTGTTTCCAGATCTGGCTGAAAGAAAACAGATCTAGAGGCGTGCTGAAACGCAGGCTTACAGGAGGGTCAAGCCACTGTCAGAGACAGCAAGACAAGCAGACACCAGAGACAACTTGATGGCAAGAGGCAAGAGCACGAACCTAAACAACAGAAACAAAGACTACTTGGCATCATCAAGCCCAGTTCTCCCACAAAAGCAAATTCTACATATCCCAACACACCAAAAAGCAAGATTTGAATTTAAAATCAAATTTCATGACAAAGATACAGTACTTTTGGAAGGACATAAATAATGCGCTTAAAAAAATACAGAAAAACACAGGTAAACAAGTAGAATCCCTTAAAGAGGAAACACAAATATCCCTTAAAGAATTACAAGAAAACACAACCAAATAGGTGAAGGACTTGAATAAAACCTTCCAGGATTTAAAAATGGAGATAGAAACAATAAAGAAAGAACAAAGGGAGTCAACAGTAGAGATAGAAATCCTAGGAATGAGATCTGGAGACATAAACTCAAATATCACCCACAGAATACAAGAGATAGAAGAGGAAATTACAGGGGCAGAAGATACCATAGAAAACATTGACAAACCATCAAAGATAATGTAAAACTCAAAAAAGTGCTAACACAAAACATCCAGAAAATCCAAGACACAATGAAAAGATCAAACCTGCAAATCTAAGGAAAATAGGTATAGAAGAGAGTGAAGATTCCCAACTTACAGGGACAGTAAATATATATGAAAAAATTATAAAGGAAAAGTTCCCTAATCTAAAGAAAACAGATGCCTATAAACATACAAGAAGCATACAGAACACATGATAGATTGGACCAGAAAAGAAATTTCTCCCTTCACACGATATTCAAAACACTGAATATTCAAAACAAAGAAAGAATATTAAAAGCAGTAAGGGAAAAAAGATAAAGTAACATATACAGACAGCTCTATAAGAAATAAAGTAGACTACTCACCAGAGACTAAGAAAGCTAGAAGATTCTGGGCAAATGTCATGCAGACACTAAGAAAACACAAATGCCAACCCAGGGTGCTATATCCAGGAAAACTCTCAATTAATATAGATGGGGAAACCAAGATATTCTATGACAAAACAAAATTTGCACAATATCTTTCTACAAATCCAGCCATACAAAGGGTTATAGATAGAAAACTCCAACACAAGGAAGAAAACTACACACTAGAAAAAGCAGAACATAATCTCCTTGCAATGAAACCAAAAGAAAGGAGAAACACAAACATAATTCCACTTCTAACAACAAAAATAACAGGAAACAACAATCACTATTACTTAATATCTCTTAATATTAATGAACTCAATTCCCCAATAAAAAATCATAGACTAACAGAGTGGTATGGAAAGAGGAGCCAGTTTGGTGTATACAGGAAGCACACCTCAATGATGAAGACAGACACTACCTTAGAGTAGAATGCAGGAAAACAATTTTCCAAACAAATGGTCCCCAAAACAACCTGGAATAGCTTTTCTAATATCCAATAAATTATACTTTCAACCAAAAGTCATCAAAAAAGGTAAAGAAGGATGATTAATATTAATCGAAGGAAAAATCCACCAAGATGAACTCTCAATCCTAAATATCTATGCTCCAAATGCAAGGACAACTACATACATAAAAGAAACCTTACTAAAGCTCAAAGCACACATTGCACCTCACACAACAATAATAGGAAATTTCAACACCCCACTCTCATCAATGGACAAATCATGGAAACAGAAACTGAACAGACACATAGAGAAACTAACAGAATTTATGAACAAAATGGACTTAATAGATATTAATAGAACATTTCATCCTAAAACAAAAGAATATACCTTCTTCTTAGCACTTCCTGGTACCTTCTACAAAATTTACCATATATTGGGTCACAAAACAGGCCTCAACAGATAGTGAAGAGTAAAATAATCCCAGTCATCCTATCAGATCACCATGGACTAAGGCTGTTCTTCAATAACAACAAAAATGACAGAAAGGCCACATATACATGGAACATGAACAATGCTCTTCTCGATGATATCTTGGGCAAGGAAGAAATAAAGGCAGAAGTAAAAGACTATTTACAATTTTATGAAGATGAAAGCAAAACATATCCAAAATTAGAACATGAACAAGAACAATGTTCTTCTTGATGATAACTTGGACAAGGATGAAGTAAAGACAGAAGGAAAAGACTTTTTAGAATTTCATGAAAATGAAGGTACAACATACCCAAACTTATGAGGGACACTCATGGCACAGCAGCCTCGGAAAAAAAAAACTGGAGAAAGCATACATTATCAGCTTGACAGCATATCTAAAAGCTCTAGAACAAAAAGAAGCAAGTACACCCAAGAGAAGTAGAAAGCAGGAAATAATCAAACTTGGGGCTGAAATCAACCAAGTAGAAACAAAAAGAAATATACAAATGATCAACAAAGCCAGGAGCTGGTTCTTTGAGAAAATCAACAAGATGGTTATACTCTTAGCCAAACTGCCCAGATGGTGCCAAGAGTGAATCCAAATTAACAAAATCAGAAATGAAATGGGAGACATAACAACAGAATTCGAGGAAATTAAAAAAAAAAATCCTCAGACCTACTACCAAAGCCTATATTCAACAAAACTGGAAAATCTGGCAGAAATGGACAATTTTCTCAACAAACATGAGTTATGAAGTTTAAATTAGGATCAGATAAAACATCTAAACCACCCCATAACTCTGAAAGTAATAGAAGCAGTCATTAAATGTCTCCCAACCAAAAAGAGCCCAGGACCAGATGGTTTTAGTGCAGAATTCTATCAGACTTTCATACCAATAGTGTCCAAACTATTCCATAAAATATAAACAGATGGAACAGTACTCAATTACTTCTAGGAAGCCACAATTTAGCTTATACCTAAACCATGCAAAGATACAACAAAGAAAGAGAACTTCAATAAACCCTTATGAATATTGAAGCAAATATAATCAATAAAATTCTCACAAACCGAACCCAAGAACACATCAAAATTATTTTCCATCATGAAGAAGTAGTTTCATCCCAGAGATGCAGGGAGGTGCTATATGTGGAAATCCATCAAAGTAATCTATTAGGTAAACGAACTCAATGAAAAACTACATGATAATTTCATTCGATGATGAAAAAGTATTTGTTAAAATTCCACACCTCTTCATGATAAAAAGTCTTGGTAAGATCAGGAATTCAAGGTCCAAACCTAAACATAGTAAATGCAATACAGAGCAAAACAGTAGCTAACAATAAACTAAATGGAGAGAAACTTGAAGCAATCCCATCAAAATGAGGGACTAGACAAGGCTGAGCACTGTCTCCCTATTTATTCAATATATTACTTGAAGTCCTAGACTGAAGATTCAGACAACAAAGGGATGTCAAACGTCACAAATTGGAAAGTCAGAAGTCAACATATCACTATTTGCAGATGATATGATAGTATACATAAGTGACCCCAAAAGTTTCACCAGACACCTACAAAGCCTGATAACCAACTTCAGCAAAGTGGCTGGATATACAATTAACCCAAACAAATCAGTAGCCTTTCCCTACTCAAAGGATAAGCAGGCTGAGACAGAAATTAGGGAAATGACACCTTTCACAATAGTCACAAATAACATGTAGATTTCCAGAATCTACATTGAAAAGTTCAATAGTTGTGAAGACACATTTGTAACTCAGGTATTATGGATTCAGGTACATATGTTTACTAAAAAATATGTGTTGGTTAAAATTGAGACCCCATATGAACAACAATGCCAACCGACCAGAGCATCCAGGGACTAAGCCACTACCAAAGACTGTACATAGGTAGCAATGAATAGGCTAGTAAGTGCACCAGTGGAAGGGGAAGCCCTTGGTCCTCCCAAGACTGAACCCCAGTGAACGTGATTGTTGAGGGGAGGGCAATAATGGGGGAGATGGGGAGGGGAACACCCATAGAGAAGAGAAGGGGGAGGGGTTAGGGGGATGTTAACCCGGAAACCAGGAAGGGGAATAACAATCAAAATATACATAAAAATACTCAAGTTAATAAAGTTGAAAAAAAAAAAAGCCTAACTGGGGAATTCCAGATTAAGTGAGAGACCTTGCTGTAGTAAATAGGGGAAAAATTAATAATACCAGCTATAAACAACCATGTGTACACACACACACACACACACACACATATTTAAACACATATAATAAACACAAATATCTATCATCAATCAATCAAACTATCTATCTATCTATCTATCTATCTATCTGTCATCTATCTATATGTTTATCTATTGAGGTTTTTAAGACAGGTTTTCTTAGTGGCTATAACTGTCCTATAATTTGTTCTGTAAACCAAGTTGACCTAGAGCTCATGTAAATTTATTTGCTTCTGACTTCCAAGTAGGCTAAACAGCCACTCATTGCTCAGCTGTTTGACTTTTTCTATAGGAAAACTTGTTTCTCTGTATATGTACCATATGCATACCTGGTGCCTGAGCAGGTCAGATGAGGCTGTTAGATCCCCTGGAACTTGAGTTTTAGATGATATCAAATGTGTGTGTGTGTGTGTGTGTGTGTGTGTGTGTGTGTGTGTGTGTGTTTGGCAGTGAAATCTGGGTTTCCTTTACACATAGGAAGAGCTCATCACTACTGAACAATCTCTCAATAAAGATTTCTTTTTAAACACCTGCCTAATAAGTTTAAATATTAACTGTTAAAAGTGTTAACTGTTTTAAAAGTAATTGTTAAAAACAAAAGAATTCGTTTTAAAAACAGTGGGTTATGATTGGTCTAGGTGACAAGAGATATTTGTAAGTGTATCAAGAGGGAAATAAAATGAATAATTGTAAGACCACTGGTAAGACCACTGAAAGAACTACCCACAACATCATTGTTCTCTTCTCAGAATGTAATTTACGATTTAACAACAAAGTGTTCCTCTCTATTCATGCCACAAATATAAAACAGTGAAAATCAATGTGGATACTGGCTGGTCTTGGACCCGAATCCTCCATTTTGCTATACCAGATATTCCCCTACAAAAGAAAGCAATGCAAAAAGTTCTCCCTTGAGCTATCTGCTTTTCTAGATAGAGCTTCATGTGTCCAGGCTGGCCTTGGACTCACTGTGTAGCCCAGGATGACTGTGAACTCCTGATTATTCTGATTTCCTATTTAAAGTGCAAAAATCACAGGGATACATGATTATATCCAATTTATGTGGGGCTGTAGATCAAACCCACAACTTCTTTCATGCTAAATAAGCATTCTATTAGCTGAGCTAAAATCCAGCACAGAACTATACACTCATGAATTCCAGGGCCACCGTATTCATTTAGATGGTGGTCCTTATGCCATCTTGGTGTATGTCACTAAAAGAGTCCTTAACATCATAGACACATAAGATTTCTTTTATCACTTGGCTAAAAAATATGATTCAGTATATGTGGAATCTATCCTCTAACTTGTTAGACCGTGAAACAGATTTCCTGGGTCATTTTGATCATGCCATTTACTTTAAAGCAAGGAAGAAAGAAAAATAACTCTTCAAAAAGCTACCTAAAAAGTAGCAGCTAGAGCAAACTGAGAGGATAAATCACAGTCAAGTAGGTTGTCTGGATGTCATAAATGTAACTGTCAAAGGCAGTTGGAAGAGTGGTGATGGATGGGCTACTCTCTATACCACAAATAATGCAAGAAGTGCAGTGGCTTGGAACTGGTAATGCATTCTTCCACAAACAGAGAAGCTCTGTTGTAAAAGCAGTTGGCTGTACAATAGACAGTTACAATAGACAGGAATAAATAGTTGGGCTGGCACTCTTGGAGGAATTTCAGCTCCTAGCAGAAGGCATGGCTTTTACAGTGAGTGGATATTGCTTTATACACAATAGCTATCCTTCCAAAAAGTTTGAAGGGAACGTAGATCGTACAACCTTCCTGAACTTGTTTCTAACAGGAAAATGATCTGTACTAAACTATAAAATCTGTTCTAAAAATTCCTTGCTAATCTTTGATTTTGTTAATTTCGATTTTGTTCGTGAGTGTTGTGGGAGTGTGTCAAACTTATCTTTTTTAAAAACTAAACTTTGATTAATTAATGTTATGCTATGCACTTATATTGTCGTCTTTATTTCATTAATTTCCACTTTAACATTTATTACTGTTCTTGGCAGCTCACTGGGTTAGACATGGACTTTTTGTTTTTCTAAATATTTAAGGAGTATCATTAGGCTTTTCACCTTCATTCTGATGTTCTAATGTGAATACATACCACTATTTCAATTTGGTCTAAGAGTTGACTGATTTGTGTCCCAGAATACCAGGTAGGTTATACTTTTGATTTTAATTTTTCTATGAATATCAAAATATTAAAATATATTGTTGCACTGAATGCACATAGCAGGTTTTATTTATATTTTTTCCATATCCATAACAATATTTATCAATAGGAAAAGTATATACTGACAGGCTGGGGACATAGCTCCTTGGTTGAAATTCTTGATCTAAAAACATGAAGACCTGAGTTTATAACCCTAGAATTCATGAAATACCAGGAACCATGATGACCTGCTATATAACCAGGTTGCAAAGGCATAAGGAAGAGCTTCTGAAAATAAACTGAGTACCACTACCAGCCATATGAAGTGCTCTGTATTTGAATGAGAAAGAGAAAAAAAGAATCATTTCTAATGCCAACATCAATCCTCTACATACCTGAGCATACATGTGCATCTGCAAAAACATTAGTTCACATATATACAGCTATACACATACATGTATACAAGAAAATGGTAAAGAAAATGTATTACTGTTTCTTTAAATATACTCAGATTCTGTAGTCTCTCTTGCTGTTGAGTTCTACTTTTATACCAATAATCTCTTCAGATGTCCCTAATAGAGCATCAACAGAAAGTTTTTCTGGCTTGATGGTTGAAGATTAGAGAGATAACAGGTGTTAGGGTGTTGGAAAGGTTTTAGGGAGAATCCCTAGCCTAAGGTGACTCTATGATTTAGGACAACCTTTGTCTTTGTTTATTGCTCACAGCATTGGGTACTAGACTCCACAAGTAAAGACTAGACTGAGACTTAAGGAACTGAAATACTTCTGATAGGAATACTGTGGGTAGTAAAGCTAGTACTGGAAGCTAGATCTAATGATCTAATCCTCTACCACCTATGCCTCTGGAAATCGTGGAAGCACAGGCTAAGCTAAGTTTTCTTACCTGCCAATGTTTATGAACTAAATTAAAAGACAAGGCAAAACAGAAAAAGTTATAAAAATATTACTTTAAAATGATGAGAGACATCAGAAGATCATATATAAGTAAACAGAGAATATGTGCTAGAAATAATGTTTAGAGGGCTATTTAACATGTCTATGCCTTGCCATTGAATATTCTCTTGGTCAACACACATTACTGGTAGAATGTCTAGAGACCTGTTGTTCAGAACCAATTAGAGCAATGAAAAGAACTAATTATGCAACAGATGATGAGGGAGACTGCTCCAGAGTATTCTGTCATGGCAAGTCAACAACTGCCCTCTGCAATATCAACTTTTATGTCCTGTGTTGTGTGTGTGTGTGTGTGTGTGTGTGTGTGTGTGTGTGTGTGTGTGTGTGTGTGTGTGTGTGTGTGTGTCTGTGTATGTTTACATATGTGCTCAAGTGTGAAAGAATCTGGGAAGGCCAAAGGATATTTTCAAACGTTATTCCTCATCTTTTGTGACCAAAGTCAATCTTTGTCCCAGAACTCACAGATTTGGCTAGGCCAGCTTGTCAGGGATCCCTGGGAATCTGCTATTACCTCTTTCACTATGCTGGGAATACAAACACATTCCAGTGCATCATTTTTTCACATATGTTTGGGGCTCAGACTCCAATCCTTATGCTTGAATAGTAAGGACTTTATCCACTGAGACAGCTTTCCAACCCCTGTATGTTTGCTTTCTTATTATAATTTAAAACTTCTGAGTTTAATTTGGACCATTACACAACACGTGCAAAACATGACTAATAGCTTTGGAAGTGGATAATACAATTAATCATCATGAATTATCTCATCTTTTTTGGCTGTAGAGTTTGTATAGAGGGTCTCAGACCAAGACTAGCTTCTTAAACTTTGTGGAAGGAAATTCTTTCTTCCTCAGTTAGCTCTTAAAGAAAACAGAAGCTATCTCCACCGGCCAGGTTTCACCAACACTTCCTCCACTTCAGAATAACAACTCTGTTTCCATCATATTACCTGGAATCCCTCATTTAATTGTAATATTGAAGACATTCATAACAATTAAAAACACTAGTCTTTCTTATATATCTGTATTAGGTGCTTCTCTATTGCTGTATAATGTACTATGACCAAGGTAATTTATAAAAGAAAGAATTTAATTTGGCTTACAGATTCAGAGTATTAGACTCCATGAACATGGAATAGAGCATGACAGCGCAAATCTCTGAAGTCACACATCTCAAAACATAAGCAAAAAGTAGAGAAAACATTGGCAATAGTGAGATACTTTTGAAATCTTAAAGTCCATCCCTATCATACAAAACCTGTACAAAGGACACATCTCCCAAGCCTTCCAAAAGACTTCCAGCAACTGGAGACCAAATATTCAAACAAAGAAAATATTGGGACCATTCTCATGTAAACTACCATATTCTATTCCCTGTCCCTCCATAGGCTTTTGACTATATCTCATAATGCAAAATGAATTTATGCTAACTTCCAAAATCCCTGTAGTCATTCACAATCTCTACACTTTTAAGTTGTAACATGTCCTCTGAGCCTAAAGGTGATTTTATAATATCTACCTCCTATGAAATAAAGAAAATAGAAAAAATAACATCATATACTTGCAATGTACAATAACACAGTACACATTACCTTTCCAAAAAATGAAAGATTGGAGCATAATGAGGAAATATTAGACCAAATCAAGAAAGAAACCAGCAGAGCAACTCCAAATCTTATAGTTCCATATTTGACTATCCTAATTTTTCTGTAGCAATATAAAGCTCCCTTTCAATCAGATTCCACAGCCTAAGCTTGGCTTTCTTAGTCAAATGTTCCATTGCTCTGGCACCTCTTACTTTGTTTTTCAGTTTTATTGGTTATTTTATTTACTTACATTTCAAATGTTATCCCCCCTTCCCTGTCTCCCCCACAAACCTCTCCTCCACTCCCCTCCCCTCTGCTTCTATGAGGGTACTCCCCCACCCACATACCCATTCTGCCTCAGCACCCTAGCATTCTTCCATGCTTCCATGCTTCCACAGGACCAAAGGGCTCCGCTCTCATCCATACCAGATAAGGCCATCTTCTGCTACATATGCAGCTGGAGCCATGGGCCCCTCCATGTGTACTCTCTGGTTGGTGATTTAGTCCCTGGGAGCTTTGGAGTGTCTTGTTGGTTGATATTGTTGTTCTTCCTGTGGGATTGCAAACCCCTTCAGGTCCTTCAATCCTTCTCTGTAACTTCTCTATTGGGGTACACATGCTCGGTTTGATAGTTGGCTGTCTGCATCTACATCTGTATTGGTCCAGCTCAGTAACAGTCTCTTGTGGGACAGCTATACTAGGCTCATCTCAACAAACACTTCTTGACATTAGCAATACTGTCTTGGGTTGGTGTCTTCAATTGAGATGGATACCTAGTTGGAGCAGTCTCTGGATGGCCTTTCCTTTAGTCTCTGCTGCATTCTTTGTCCCTGCATTTCCTTTTAAAGGGAGCAATTTTGGATTAATATTTTTGAGAAGCATGAATGGCCCCATCCCTTAAACAGAGGCTGTGCCTATCCACTGGAAATGGTCTCTACAGGTTGTATCTCCCCCTATTTTGGGTATTTTGGCTAATGTAATCCCTGTTGGGTCCTGAGAAACTCTTGTGTACTTGGCATCATAGACTTTGTAGTGGCTACAACAGTTCACCATCCCCCATTTCTACACACCTTTGTTCAAATTCCTGACCCTCTGTATTTCTCCCCTGTCTCCTCCCACACATAATCTTGCCCCCTCTCTTCCTCACCCTCCTCTCTCATATTTCCCTTCCTCCCTCTACCTCCCATGGTAATTTTCTTATGTCTTCTGAGTAGGAGTGAGGCATCCACACTTTGGTCTTCCTTCTTCTAGGGTTTCAGATGATCTGTGAGTTACATCATAGGTATTGCAAGTTTTTTTTTTTTTCTGGATAATATCCACTTATCAGTAAGTGTATACTATGTGTATTATTTTGTGACTGGGTTACCTTATTCAGGATGATATTTTCTAGTTTCATTCATTTGCCTAAGAATTTCAATATTCAACATAATCTAAATCTTACTTTCACAGTTTCAAATATAGTGTCTCTGGGCCACTTGCCCTCTCAGAGTCTTTATACATGGACTTCGTTTGATCACTTGGAATCATTTTATTCTCATTACTAGTGGATGAAAGATTTACAACACCTTTGTATTTTATCCTTCATAACACTAAAAAAGAAATACATAGATGATAATACTGAATTTGGCTGCCTACTTGGGATGAAGTGTGATCTACCTGAATAGCATTTGTAGTGGTTTTAATCTCTTGTTGCTATTCAGGAGCAGAAAACCTTTTAGGTCATTAGTTCTCAGCATTCCTAATACTGTTACACTTCCAACATAATTTCTCATGTTGTGGTGATCCACAAATATAAAACTATCATTTCTACTCGATAACTAATTTTGCTACAGTCAGAAATTATATACATATCTAATATGCAGGATATCTGATATTCAACCTCTGCGAAAAGATCATTGTACCCGCAAAGGCCTCAAGAATCAGAGGTTGAGAACCATTGTCCTCAGGCCATTTCACAAGTTGAAAATTTAGCTGAGTGAGGTCTTTTAATGGCTACCTTCCACTACTAAACTATAGATTTTGCATTGTCTTAATCTCATCTTTATTCATCACAAGCCTTGGCTCGAACATTAAATTACCTCCGGCTTCATTTCTCTTCAATCTGTACATTTTCTCTTTTTACTGCTTATTCTTTTTTTGCTGTAGACCTTCATAGAAGTAGTTACTTACAATGTATATCAAAGAGACAATAATAGACTGTCCTTAAATCTCTTCTGCCAGAGCCATCACTTCTTAATTTAGTCCCAGAAATATTCATAGTACAAAAGAAGAAAGCTGAAATATCCTTTGCCTATTAGGACAAAACGACAACCAACAGATTGGGAAAAGATCTTTACCAATCCTACAACAGATGGAGGGCTTATATCCAAAATATACAAAGAACTCAAGAAGTTAGAACGCAGGGAGACAAATAACCCTATTAAAAATGGGGTTCATTGCTAAACAAAGAATTTACAGCTGAGGAATGCCAAATGGCTGAGAAACACCTAAAGAAATGTTCAACATCTTTAGTCATAAGGGAAATGCAAAGCAAAACAGCCCTGAGATTTCACCTCACACCAGTAAGAATGGCTAAGATCAAAAACTCATGTGACAGCAAATGCTGATGAGGATGTGGAGAAAAAGGACCACTCCTCCATTTTTGGTGGGATTGCAGACTGGTACAACCATTCTGGAAAACGGTCTGAAGATTCCTCAGAAAATTGGACATTGCACTACCTGAGGACCCAGCTATACCTCTCTTGGGCATATACCCAAAAGATGCCCCAACATATAACAAAGACACATGCTCCACTATGTTCATAGCAGCCTTATTTAAAATAGCCAGAAACTGGAAAGAACCCAGATGCCCTTCAACAGAGGAATGGATTCAGAAAATGTGGTACATCTACACAGTGGAATATTACTCAGTAATCAAAAACAATGACTTTATGAAATTCATAGGCAAATGGATGGAACTGGAAAATATCTTCCTGAGTGAGATAACCCAATCGCAGAAAAACACCCATGGTATGCACTCATTGATAAGTGGTATTAGCCCAAATGCTTGAATTACCCTAGATGCACAGAACACATGAAACTCAAAAGATTGACCAAAATGTGAATGTTTCACTCCTTTTTTAATAGGGGGACAAGAATACCCTTGGGAGGGAATAAGGATGCAAAGTTTAGAACAGAGGCAGAAGGAACACCCATTCAGAGCCTGCCCCACATGTGGCCCATACATATACACCCACCCAATTAGATAAGATGGATGAAACAAGAAGTTTTGGCCGTTACATCTCTGAGAGACACAGCCAAGAATACAGCAAATATATAGGTAATGCCAATGCCAGCAACAAACCACTGAACTGAGAATGGGACCCCGTTGAAGGAATCTTAGAAAGGACTTTAGAGCTTGAAGGTGCTTAAGACCCCATAGGAACAACAATGCCACCCAACTAGAGCTACCAGGACTAAGCCACTACCCAAAGACCATACATGGAATGACCCTGGGCTCATACCTCATAGGTAGCAATCGATACCCTAGTACGAGCACAAGTGGAAGGGGAAGCCCTTGGTCCGGCCAAGACTGAACCCCCAGTGAACGGGATTGTTGGGGGTAGGGTGTTAATTCGTGGAGGATGGGGAGGGGAACACCTATATAAAAGGAGAGGTTGAGGGGTTAGTGGGATGTTAGCCTGGAAACCGGGAAGGGGAATAACAATCGAAATGTAAATAAGAAATACTCAAGTTAATAACGATGCGAAAAAAATTAATAGTATGAATTTTCATCAGTTTATTTCTCAAGCTATAAAACAATGGAATTCATTTTTTCAATAGACTTCATAGAAGAATGACATCCTTTGTCAAAAAGCAAGTCACATTGTTTCTCTGGAAGGATGATGGTCAACAGTGAGCTGGTTTGGGAAACTATCCCCGTGATGATCCAGAGTTGCTGAGCATAACTTAATTGGGTGAAATGAAAAATATTCCCAAGTTAAAAAATCCTTAGGATATAATTAAAACCAAACCAAAAAAATCACTTTGTCATTCTACTATAATGAAATTGAAGTATAGGGAGTTAAAATAACTTTTTCTAGGTCTCAGGAAAATATTAATAAGAATTAGTATAGAATATCTAAGCAGTTAGTTCTCCCTCTTCTTCCTTTTTCTTGAGCTAAATCACACGAATGACTCTAATCTTTCTATTTATAGTTAATGATTTGCTATTAGCAGGTTTTCCTGTCATTGCTCTATAGTAGCAATGTTGGTGGCTATTGTTTTTCTTTATGCCCCCCACCCCATTTTTAGAATAAGAGAATAGAAGAGAAAAGAAAGCACATGATTTCTCTGCTGGGTTATTTTTCTCCTCTCAGAATTTATGAAAAATAATGTTGTAATTATATAGATAAGATTCCCAGGTGGTAAATGCTTTTCAAATCTTCCTGTTATCTCCTCTGCTTTATTTGTGAGGATGTTCAGAATTAATCTTCATGTCAAGTTGCAGTAAATGTTTTCCCACAAGTTAGCAGATTAGTGCCAACATACTCCATAGAGTACTTTGACACTTTAAAATTTATTTATTTTTATTTCTATTCCTGTGCATTCATGTGTCATTATGTACACTTGTCAGTGTAGTTAACGAGGCCAGAATGGGTGCTGGAAATAGAACTAAAAAACTAAAAAAAAAAAAAAAATCCAAAAAAACAAACAAACCAATCAACCAACCAACCAACCAACAACAACAAGAACAACAACAAACCTGTGTATTTATTTTGGGGAAGCATCTGTGAATGTGAGTACAAATATATATGGCAGCCTTAAGAATGCATTGGATCTGCCAAAGGTAGAGTCACATGTGGTTATGAACACCTAACATGGATTATTCAAACTGAACTTGAATTCTTTTGCAAGAACAGAGCCATCTCTGAAATACAGAAACATTTTTTCAACTCTCTTTTGTTCCTTTGAAAGAACTCTCATTGGCCTGGAACTCTGAATAGGCTAGACTATCTCATCAGCAAGATGTAGCAGTGAGCCTCTCTCTGCCTCCCAAGCACAAGAATTATAATACTGTTTCAGTATGCCCACCATTTTTTTTGTCATTTATTGTTTACCACTCAGAACCTTGTACTTGCAAGGCATATTTTCATTCTTAATAATGATATATTATTTTACGGATGCTTATTATTTGTAGCTGTTTTTTTCACTTTCAACCTGATAGTTAATGGTTCTATAAGAAATTATGACTGACAGTTTATTTTTACTGAAAATGCCTAAATATTTTTCTTGTCAAATTTCATAAACAATAGAGTATAACAACTGTTTATTAGTATTTATAATTTCCCTCATATCAAAAGTACTGATTATTTACAGTTTAATATAAGTGTATATAATATGGAAAAGTTAAGCAATTATTTTTTGTATGTATTTATTTTATTGGATATTTTTAATTTACATTTGAATGATATTCCCTTTCCCAGTTTCCCAGACAAAATCCCCCTATCCCATTTGTGTCTGTTTTGGCAATGGCATTTATCCAGAGTACATAATAATTTATATTCACAGTGATCTACATGCAAAGTATTCTTGTCATCCTAACAATATCGTGATACCTGCACCTACATGCCAAAAGGGGACTGATCATTGGAAACACTATACAAGAGGACATTCTGTGGTTGGTAAATATCAGTTATTTGTATGAATATGTTTGGTCAATAAAAATGTTAAATGTTATTGCATTTATTTATTTACTTAGAGATAGTACATGTCCATGTGTCAGAGAGAGAGAGAGAGAGAGAGAGAGAGAGAGAGAGAGAGAGAGAGAGAGAGAGAGAGAGAGAAGACATGCATATAGGAGTAGTACTACAGAATTTATGGGAAGACTCAAATATGATTGTCAGATTTGGCAGCAAAACACTGTAACTACTAATGTGTCACAGCAGCCTTACTTGTTTACTAGTAAGATTTTACAGTCACAAAAATATTTCAGGCTACTGCCAATTATATTGGTTATTATCCAAAATTGATGGTAAGACCCTGTTGGAAAAGAACAGTATCATCATAGTTAACCTCTGTGACTACTGCCAAGTTATATGACAGCTGACCTAGCAAGACAAGTCTTCAGGTACTATAGTGAAAAGAATATCACATAAATAATCAATCATATTCTGAAAGATTTAAGTCTCTCTTTACAAGATCAAATCAAATCAATATCATGGAATATTGTTAGTCCAAGAGTCTATGACCAGCCAGGATATACATCCTCCAATATAACCTACTATTATTATTATATTAAATGAGCATAATATTAACACATTCATGATGATTTACTGTTATTCCTATGGATTAATGCATCCCTCAACCCTCATCAGAAAAGCTTCTATTTTCAGTAGATTACACATGATTAACACAGAGACCCATGACTAGCAAGAGTTCATCATAGAAATTGAAGTATAAAGACAGTGAGATTGAATAAAAGGAAATAATGTACTCTGGACATAACAGGGCAGCTAAACATATGAACATAAAGGTCATGATAAGAAACATAAAACCTGTTTAAGCTCAATCCATATGGAAGTATCAAAATGGAGAGCACAGGTAGATATGAAATTTCACTCCTATCTGAGAGTCTGTTGGCAAGTGACTGCTGGTAGAGAAAGAGAGTCAGTTGTCTTAATGGGTATAGATGCTGAAAGCTTCTCATATTCTAAGGGAAGCCTGCATCTCCATATATGGGTAGCACAAATTCAACTTGATAGGTGCTAATAAATTGAAGACACAAAGTTAGATGAGTACTAGGCTGAGCATCTGGGAGGGAGTTATGGAAAAGTGAGTAGACATGGAGAAAACTCATTGTATGAATTTCTTGAAGGACAAATACTAAAAAGGAAATTCCTTTTCAACATATTTCTCACCTTTAGTCCTCGTCTAATAGGGAAGCTTTAGCACAGACACTGGTTACCGCATGCCTGAGATACACCTGACACAGGAGGCATGTAATGTATTAGAGAAAGATTTGCATTTCAAACAGTTAAATTTTCTTTGACAGAATTTTTTGTCTTTCAAGAGTTAAATGACAGTTATCTGGAAAATTCATTTAGGTGGAATGAAATCTTCTCCTGAAGATTCTAGCTTAGTCAAACAGTGTGGTACAAGGATTGCAGCTGTGTTTATATTTCTCCCTTCTCCCCAAGCTTATGAGTTTAAGATCTTTGTGTAAATGTAACAGACAGTGAATTTCAGCTGTAGAAATTAAGCGAATTGGCAAAAGTCAGATAAGGACTGTTATGAGATCTCATTCCCAATGTGAAACTCAAAATCAATGCTCATCCTATGCACATCTTAATCCAGAAAAGACAAGAAAATTTATTTAGGAACACAGTGCATTTACACTAAGTTTGGACAGGGCTTAGAAACATATATTTTTCAGCAGCTAAAAATGCCTCTCTGCCAGAAGACAAGAGTGCTGTTTCCAAGCCCCCAGGTAGGGTGGCTCAAAACAGCCCATCATTTCAGTGATGGCTGGAATGGTCCAGTACATCTTTCCTCCAAGGGCATTGTGTATGTGTGCGTATTTGTATGTTTGGACACACACACACACACACACACACACACACACACACACACACACTCAATTAAAATGAATGCCATTACCTAAATGACATAACAGTATAATTCTTTTAGGGAAGTCCTAAGTTCATAGTGGACACAATATTATTTATTCATAGGAACTAATATATTGGAAAATGAAAAGGAAAAAGAAAAGGGGCAGTTTCTTGAGTGAGATATCCTGAGAAGGGCTTAGAGTGGCAAATTTGTCCAGGTTAATCATCAAGAGACAGAAATATACAAGGAAACACAGACAATGAACTTTGTAGGGCAGTGATTCTGCACTGAGATGAAATGAATGGAATACAGAGAAGAGGCACTGATTTCATCAGCCATGCTTGATTGATTTCCAGAAGTGATTTCACAGTGATGGTTCAGAGTCATCACAAAAAAAAAAAAAAAAAAAAAAAAAAAAACAGTCCCACTGTCTGTTTTGGATGCTGTACTTAAGAAGGCAAGAGGCATGTAATTTATTGGAGAAAGACTTCCATTTCAAACAGTGAAATCATCTTTATAAATATTTTTGGTGCTTTTTCCATTCTCAGCTCAGCAATGGCTCATTGTCCCAAGAAACATCTGAAACACAAAGCCACTCCAAAACATTGAATGCTAAGAAGATTGACTGGTGTGTTTGCTATTCACCCATATACTGGTCATCAGAAATTAACGGAATGCCTGCCTCTGATTATTTTCCTAAGGAACAGACTAAAGTATGACCTGACTGAAGATGAAGTAAAACAGATTTCATGCAGCAATTTAGGTTAATATGAAAGTCAGTACCGATATAACATATCCTGCTGGGTATATGGGAGTTATCCTCATTGACAAGACTGGAGAGAACTTCCATCTAAACTGTGACACCAAGGGGAGCTTTTCTGTTTATTGTATTACACCTGACGATGCCATGCACAAGTTTTGAAAAGTGAGAAAGATCTTTGTAGGCACAAAAATATTCCCACATCTTGTGACCTATGATGCTCATACTCTTCAATACACTGATTCCCTCATCAAGGTGAATGAAACCATCCAGATTGATCTGGAGACAGGCAAAATAACTGACCTCATCATGTTCAACAGTGGGAAACCTGTGTATGGTGATAGGAGGTGCTAACTTTGGAGGAATTGGTGTAATCACCAATAAAGAGAGACAGACATCAATGGCAACACCTTTGACACTCAGTTTTTCAACATTTTTGTTACTGGCAAGGGCAAGAGACCATGGATCTCTCTTCCCAGAGGAAAAGGAATCCACCTCAACATTGCTGAAGACAAGAAGTTAGTGGCCAAAAAGAACAGTGGATGAAATGGTGTCTAGGGGGTGTACTCTCCGTACTACAACTTTTCTAGGCAACAAGCTAGATTAAACAACATGATAAAACAAACAAACAAACCAACAAATAAATATTTTTTTGGCGTTTAAAGGGTTAAGTTACAGTTATCTGGAAAATCCATTTAAATGGAATGGTGTTTTCCCCCTGAAGATTCTAATTTGTCAAACAGTGCAGTGTATTGAGTTAGGTGTCTCCCACTCATGTCTTAATTACATTTCCATCTCTATTGTTCCACAGCCACCCTAAACTTGCAAGTGCTAAGCCCTAGGATACTAAATTTTGTGATAGAATATGATGGCTACTATTTCCTGGAAACCTGATAATGTGATAGTCTTTAATAAATATTAATATTTGCAGAAATGGATGACTCCATATGAGCTTAATGGCCTATACATTCAAATGCAGCCCTCAAGAGTTATGCAGATTCTAATGAGTGCAAGACTAACCTGTTGTATAAATGGAGTTTTGGGTATGCCAGAGTGATATATACTTTAATGAGTCAAACCTGTCTTGAGATTTTATGACCAAAAAAATGGAAAGATCTAGCTGAAGGATTCTATTTCCCCTCTCTCTTTATTAAACCTCTAGGATATACGCAGGTAATTGGTTTTTTTTTTTTGATTTTGTTTTTCCTTCTGCTTAAGATACATCTCGCTTTTGACATCAAACATTCCATGTTCTATTGAGCTTCAAACTATGAACCAAAGGAAATTGCTATTCTAAATGCTTTGATAACAAAACCAAGAAACACAACTAATACACATGCAATAAGCAGTCATTCATTCTCCATAAAAACTAGCATCATGGGAACATAGGAAGATTTAACCTTGTGTTTAAATTTTTCAGTAATTAAACTTAGAGATAGCTCCATAAGTCAAGAGCTTTCCACACATTCACCAAAGCCCTGAGTTTGATGGCAAGAACTACAGAAAAAATAACAAGCATGGTGGAGCAAGTCTGAATATCCTGCAACACAGAAGTAGAGACAAGATAGTCAGAAGTTCAAAGTTATTTGCAGCTGTATAGTGAGCTCAAAGAAAATGATAACCTCCATCTTAATAACTAATTTATTCATTAAAAGCAAAAATGTACTTTCAGAGTCATATCCATTGACGTCTCTCTTTTTCAGGCAATATAAATTCTGTGAATACAGTGCTTACCTTTCTTGGTCTCTTTTGCTGGTGATTCCTTCCTAGGTATCCTTAGCTCTAGACATAATTCATCACTCTTGTGCATATGTACTGCGATCCTTGATACTGACTGATACCGTCTTTCATTTCATCAAAAGAGTTTCCCATTACTATCCTTTCGATGGCCAGCTCAAATGTCCTGTCTACAAATGCTATTTCTCTAAAAAGACCTCTTCATTTTCAAAACCTTTGAAGATGTGTATGTTAGTGTGTCTTTATGAAGAAATAGAGACAAGTATAGACTCCCACACAGTGCCTGGATATCAAATTTAAGACCCATGACCTTCTTTGAGTCATATCTCTCTTTAAAGCCAAATGAACAATTATACTGTAGCCGATTTCATATCAAATATAACTTTCCCATTTCCCTCCTTTTTCTATAAGGGTTTTCCCCCTCCCCAACCATCCCCTCTTCCTGCCCACTGAAATTCCCCTATACTGGAGGTTACAGTCTTGGCAGAACCAAAGGCTTTTCCTTCTATTCGTGCCCAACAAAGCCATCCCTTGCTACATGAGATCTGGAACCATGGGTCAGTCCATTTATACTCTTTTGTTAGAAATTCAGACTGTTTTCCTTTAAAATATAATGGCTATAAGACAGGCTGAACTGGAGTTTACTTTGTTTTTCTATGAATATAAAGCATTTGGGAAGCAAATTCATCATGTAAACAAGCTGGCTGTGAGAATTGCTTGAACTCTCTAATATTGAACCAGTCTCAGAACCTCTGTCTACCTTCCAGGATCTGGAGATTCACTCAATCTCCTTCAATAATTTCTACAGGCTTGCAGTAGTATCAACTTGCAGTGTATTGTTTAACCAGGTGACCTTCCAACAGGATTTAAAGGCAACAATGTGAATTTTGTGAGAGAATTACCATGTCCTTAATTGTCCGTTTCCCTTCATCATTCATTGCATTTTAGTGAATATGTAGCTAAGTAGCTTTGCACATGCATGTACACACATATGCACACACACATACATACACAGAGAGAAACAGGCAGACACACACACACACACGCACACAAACACACACACACACACACAGAGAGAGAGAGAGAGAGAGAGAACAAGACAGAGAGATGAAGAGATAGAGAGTCAGAAAGATAGAAAGAAGCATTCACTCATGTGAACCCATTCAAACCCTTTTGTTTTGTATTTTCTAAAATACAATATTGTAACTAGTGTTTAGGTTAGAAGAAAGGATAAATACAGATTGCATGACAATACTATGTCATTGTATGGGAGGATCTGGAACAACCAACAATTTCAGTGTCTACTAGCTGTCATTGAAACAAACCCAAAGCAATTCCCAGGACTGATTGTGTACTATTTATATGCAATTTTCTATGTGGTCTATCATATATGCCATGAAATGGTAATACATTCTTGCCACATCTATATAGATCTACAAGCTCAGTTGTATATATGAACCTTCATATTTGCTTGTGGTTTTTATATTCCTATGTTTGTAAAACTAGTGATAATTTAAGTGAGGAATTGTACAGAAACCTATTTTCTTTATAGAGAAAAACCATCAAGATTCTCTAAAGGAAAATGTCTTTGTCCACAGTATTGGTACAGAACAAAAACAATCAATATAAACTTTATTTTACTTTATGCATTAAGTAGTTACTGATGTTTTATTAAGTGCCAGGCAAGTTTCATGGCCCTGAGATATAAACACCAAAAGGCAAGAATAAAAAAATAAAAACAATGTGCTTATATACATGATTGTAGTCAAGATGAGGGAAACCACATAAAGGGAACAAAATACACGCCCATATTTCTCAAGGTAAATACATGTTAAAAGTGAGACAGAAAAACCAATAATAATAGACAGAAAATCTAATAACAACAACAACAATAATAATAATAATAATAATAATAATAATAATAATAAATAATAATAACCCCAGACTGGAAAGTGAGTGCATATGGGAACTCTTTTAAGTAGTAGTAGGTTAAAGATTCCTGTAGTGATGGCACTGTGGTCACTGCAGCAGAAAATTACATGATAGAAAAATTTAGGCTCCTGTCTAATTGTGGTAGAAGGACCTAGACTGAGAGTAATACAAAGACAAATATACCTGGAAAGGGAGAGAAAAAGGTAGACTATGAAGGTGTTAGGAAAATGAGTTATGGGATAATGTTGAGGCATCATTCAAGGACTAGGGACTCTGAGTGTTTATTAAGTGTACAGAAGTTACTAGACCCCTTTATTAAATACATAATTGTTTCCCTATCTAAAGGCTACTCTGAGAGAATGTCAATCAGACTAAACCAAGCACCTCTGCTTTTCTAGCTGACAGACTCATTAGGTCATGTTTTGTGCCTGATTAAATAGAGAAGGCTTTGAGCTTACTGATGGTAGACAAAATGTTCACTCTTCTTGGTCTACATTGTTTAACTCGGTCAATGATGGAGAGGCTTAGAAGTCACCTGGAATACATGTGCCTTTTGGCAACATACATAAGTCCCCTCCACCCCCAATTAAACTGAGCTGAAGATTATTCAGCCCTTTCCATGCCATTTTCCTATTGTCAGTCAACAACGTTCCCTCCACAGTTATACATATACACATAGAAAATGCAAAGGTAGAAATGATTCTGCCATCTGCATGCTTTCACTATACTATACTATTCCTGATTCTTAAAACAATGCAATAAAAACAGAATCATTAATGACCACTGAGTTTTTGAAAATGCACTCAGCATTCGTGAACGCCAGAATATGCAAGTTGAAATTACCCCATCAAGGAGCAGTAGAGCTTATCCACTTATGATGAAAGTATAAATTAGTGCAGATACTATGGAGACTAGTATGGAGATTCCAAATGAAAACCAAATGTAGCTTACATCTAGCTTTGTACTGTGAATACATTCTAAGAGTTCAAATGGAGTACACTATAGATAGTTGATATCTATGTAAATACTTGAAGATGTTTTGTAGATATCCATGTTATCTGCCATATTATTTACTGCAGACAAGATATGGAAGGTAGCAATTGGCAGATGAATGGATAAAGACAATGATCGCTACATATATAATGGTATTTTATTTTGCCATGCAGAAAAAAAATATGCAATTTTCCATAACGCGGACACAACTGGAGATAATTAAGTTAGGGTGAAAGAAGGCAGACTCAGAAACATAAATTGCATATTAATTTTCTCATATATATCAACAAGATTATGTGTATATGTAACTTAATATATGTATGCATATTTGTGTTGTATGCAAAGTAGTCAAAGGAGACTATGCAGAGATATTAAAAGGATGAGAGGAATGAAGCACAGGACAGAACAGAACATAATTCAGGTAAATATGAGCAAAGCAAAGTGAAATGATACAAACGTTTCTTAATGAAACACTTTGTTTTTGTTTCCAAATTAAAAATTAAAATCATAATAATTGAAATGTAAAATAATCATGTAATATTTTCTAATAAAATATAATTATAAATCAGGAACTGTAGCACATGTCTGTAAACACAGAACATGGTTTCTAGATTCAGAAAGATACTAAGTTTAAATTCATCTTTTATTATACAATGAGTGTTAAGCCTATTTAGCTGCATAATACCCCATCTCAATTAAAATAAAATAAAATGCTGCTTTTTTATATTTTGTGTCAATAAAAATCCATATAAAAATCCATATTTTTAGGCACTGAGAACTTGGTCCTTGCCAGGCTTTTCTTTTCTTTAACTTTCTTTTTCTTGGATATTTTATATATTTACATTTCAAATTTTATCCTCTTTCCTCCCCTCCCATACATCCTACCCTCTCTCCCTGCTTCTATGAGGGTTCTCCCATTCCTATCCACCCACTCCCACCTGAATGCCCCTTGACAGGCTTTTCAAACACACTATTTCACTGAATCCTCTTAGAAGCCTTATGACATTGTTGTTGTTGCTGCTGCTATCATTATTGTTATTATTATTAATATTATTTATATAATAATAGTTAGTAAAGTGTTTGGTCTGTATTCTTATAGCTTCTAAGTGCTCTGAGACAATTACACTTCTGTCTCCCTTGAAACTAATGTGTGCAATGTATCATGTAAAACCAAAAAGAGAAAGAAGAAAGGCTTCAGAAGAGAAGGAAACAGATAAGAAATCTTAGTTATCCAAAGAAAAGGATGACCTGTTCCAGTTATCAACTGCTGTGTAAGTATATACAATCAACTCTGCTATAAAAGTAAAAACATCCATTCCTCCTCTCCTGGGCTGTGGGAGGATCATGCAGAGGCATCTGCTGGTTCTGCCAAAAGCATGTTGACAGCATTGGCAGTTGATGCTGGATGTTAGATGTGGCCTTAGTGAGTCACATGTTTCAGACATGATTCTCTCATGGCTGTTACACTTATATTTGCTAAATTTCTTAGACAGATATCTTGAAGTACAGAGTTATAAGAAATGCCTCTTTTTGGTTCCTAGAAGACAGTCACTTTCATGGCCCATGCAGAAGAGGAGAAAAATACATTATGTAATCTTAATTGGAAAAGTATAAGAAGGATTGTATATTGAACCATATTCTTTTTTCTTTCTTTGTGAACTAACTTCGGAAAATGCAGCTAATAAAGGACAGAACTTAGAACTTGAGTTTTCTATTACTCCAGTTCAAAGTATTTGAAATCTTCTCAGTTATTGATGAGCCAATTATAATTTAGTATTTAGTATGTCTTTTTTTAGAGACATAAATACAAGAAGTTTATCGGTTTTTGCCATAAATCTTTAAACATAGACACGTGTGCCATTCAGATGGCTCAGCAAGTAAATGAACTGCCTAACAAGCCTGACATTTTAATTTGAATTTCAGTGGCCCGAAGGAATAGTGGAGAGAACAGACTCCCACAAGTTTGTCACATGATTACTCATACATACATACACACACACACACACACACACACACACACACACACACAGAGTTTAAAAATAAATCCAGATATTGAGAATTAATCTAATTAGTTTATTTTAATGTGTATAGAAAAAACTTAATCCTCCTATGATAATAAACTCTTGATTTGCTTGAGGCAGAAAGTCAGAATAGAAGGCAGTGAACACATAAGAAAATTAATCACCTATTCTAAGCCACAGATGTGGATACATAGTTTCTTATGGGAAATAAATACCTTATGCAAGTTTAATGGATATAGACCTAGATGTATTTAAGTTGTTTTGATCACTAATTATTTAAATGACCAATGGTTATTGAACAAGTACGGAAACCTCGACCATCTATAAGATATAATCGGCAATTTCCTCACTACATTGTGATGGAATGTATTCCTTTACTGTTATGGTTTGAATAAGTTTGGCCACATAGGTTTATATATTTAAATGCTTGGCCTATGGCTACTGGTATGTTTAGGAACTGTGGCCTTGTTGGAGTAGGTATGCCCTTCTTGGAGTTAGTGTAACAGTGTCAGGTTGGTCTTATTGATCCAGATGATTAAGTTCAAGATATAACTCTTGGCTACTCCAGAACCAAGTTTGCCTGCACAATATCATGCTTCCCACCATGATGAAAATAAACTGAACCATTGAAACTCTTAGGCATCCACAACTAAGTATTTTCTTATATCAAAAGTGTCTTGGTCATGATGTCTCTTCACAGCAAGGAAAAAACAAAAAAAAAGGAATGAAAAAAATCCCTAATTAATATATGTACTTTATATCAAATGTGCCTACAAGGGAAAAATGCAGTTTTTCAACCCTAAAATACAGGAATAGTAACAAGAAAAGGACAGTAAATTGGCAATCATATAACTAATATTAGTTATTATGTCATCTACTTAGAAGCATATAGCATGTGGTTTCTGGAGTCTGTTATTGTTTGTTAGTGTGTTCTCATGCATTGAAGCTCATTTTTGAATGTGCCAAATAGCTCAGGATGATGTCCCACTCTCCCTCCTATGCACTGGCATTCCTGGCTTGTAACACCTGGGTAGTGATAAATGGTCTGAGGTTTTTGTGCTTGTAATGATGCATTCTACTGAGCCATGTTCTTAGGCCCATCATTATTTCTTCTGTGATTTAGTGATAGTTAAATGGGTACATGCAGTGCCTTGAGATAGTGTATAATAAGTATGCTCTCATTTCTTCACATAATGTCTTATTCATATTTCCCAGTGAATACAGTGAGTATGATTTCCATTAGCAACCAACAGAGAGTCATATGACCATAATCAGTCTGTATGAGAGAATTTAGCTTTGGGGCATAATTTTCTTAACTTAATGACATACAAGCTAACTATACTTTAATTTACTTATAAATATGGTCCTTCTATTTCTAGAAGTATTGTTGAGATAAATATAGGTTCCCTTCTGACTCCGGTTAACAATCTAACTTAATTAATGTAGCTACATAGCTTATATGAGTACATGGCACCCTCATTTGCTGAATTTCAGTTCAAAACCTAGAACCTTATTTTCATTTCCATTCCCCATTGAGTATGTCAGTGGATGCTCAGACTTAGAGTTTTCTATTTCCACTGATGCAACCTGCCTTGCAAACCTCCCATCTCCCCACAGTGGTACAGTATAGTATACTTACATCCTTTCTTGCACCAATCTATATCCCATCTCCTTCCTTGCAGACAAATACACTTTCAAAATTATATTATAGAACTTTGTTTTGAAGTAATACCTTGACTCTATATGACCTGAAGAATTTTGACTGGAGGAAATTGTATTGTCCAATTCTCACACAAACCCATTCTGCATTGCTCCATTTCTGTCTCTGTCTCCTGCTAAGATTAGTCTACTCATTTCACCAGAGCAATAAGTTCACTCTTCTGAAAGTTCTACTTTTTTTTCTGTTCTTCTATATCTTTCATAATATAGCCCTCATTTGCATTTTATATATAACAAAAATCTATTCTTTTACTCTTTACTACTTTATCCAGATTTATACTTTTTATAGATATCACTACAGACAATTTATTCCCATTTATTGATATTTTATTTTGCCCAAACTAATAGAAGGTGAGATACAGATAAATGATATTTGTGATATCTCATTTATGACCCTCAAATGCCTAGAATTGTATTTGGATAGAAGAGAAATTTGCTCAGTACTTGTTGAATAACTGGAATGTTGTTTCGCCACCAATCAGCATCAGTTATCTTATGTATGTGACAGAAAAGACAGCAGTGACTGAGCCATTGTACTTGGTCAAGCCTGCTGCCAGGACGCTCCCAGGCAGACAGCCACTTAACAGTATAAACACCACTGGCCTGGAAGACTCTGTCCTTGAATCTCTGTGACCTTGAGCAAGTTAGTTACTTTTTAATTGGTCTCAGGTTTCTTGCTATTAGCACTAGAGGTTATAGTATATATTCCCCCAGTGTCTTTTCTACCATAACCCTTATGTCTATATTAAACAAATAATTTGAGTTATTCTGTATGTCAGAGTTTATTACCATCATATCATTGTAAAGAACTCAAAGTGTTGCTAAAACAGAGCCTTAATACCCTTACTTTTGAGACAATTCAGCCAATAACATAATATGTATTTTCATGATAAGTAATGCTTTACTTCACTTATGCACCCTGCCACCTCAAAAACAAATTTCCATATAGTAATAATGATTGACCAAGAAAAGTGTGGATCTGCTGCTGTCAAGGTAAGTTAGAAAAATAGAGAAACATGTGCAGCTTCATGGTAGAATATTTGCCTAACCTGTATATGGCCCTGGGTTCAATCTCAAGCACTATAAAATGATTAAACATTACAACTAATAATCAATGCAAGAAAAATATTTCTTAAGGTGTTAGTTACTCTTGTCTCTGGAGATGAATACTCTGCAGTTCAACACAATTACCAGAAGCAATTAAATAGCAGAAGGCTCTTGGTTTGAGATAATAAAGCAGGAAAAATAACAGTGTGAATGGAGGATAGGACTACTTAGCAATCTATTCTTAGACTAGCAGAGCATGGATAATGCAGGCACTCCTGTTTTCTCCGTTGTCTCTTTCATTTATTCTAAGACTCCAGTTCATTTGTTATTGTTAAACATATATCAAATGAATCTTCACATCAGTTAATTATATCTGGAAATTCATGTACACACTCATGCCTCACTAATGCTCTTAGCATTTCTTAATCAAATAAAATTGACAATTATAATCAACAATTACAACTTTGGAGGTGGAATCAGGGAACGGATATGGGGAAGGGATGCTAACAGTAAGGAAATTTACTACAGTAGAATCATCTTAAAATATGCACATTTATGAAACACACCTAAATGATTTATTAAATAATGATGAAGACAATACTCCAACTAGATACCTCTTACCACCATGTGAAACTACAGTGTCAGGAATATGTTACATCTATTGAGTTGTTGTCAGAGGGGGCCCACAGAAATCCATAGCAACTCAGGCTATTGAGAATGCTTTGGTTTGTTCTATATAAACTGATATTATGAACTCTTTGTTAAAGACAATAGCTATATATCTCAATGAAAGTGGAGAAACTGAGCTCATGCCTACCTAGGGCCTCTTCCTGTACTGATTAGTGTTCATGATACTCAGAGGTACTCTGAATGCTTCCAGAAGAGTAACATAAACACACACCTAGCTGCAGACCCTGAAATCTACAGTGGTGACCTGCCTGCCTGTATGATGTACTAAAGCAATGGTGGCAGAAACGTTGCAAAAATGACCATCTTTCATCTGTTGGATTTAAGGCTCACTTCTTCAGATGGAAACAATCTCAAACATTGACCTGGTGACCAAGAACCTGCTAAAGGAATATAGCAAATAGAATGACTTTAAGAACATTCTGTTAATATAGCCACAGTTCTATAGCCTACTCAGTCATTATCAGAAACACTTTCTCCTTCAGTAGACAGACTCTAATAGCAAGACCTAAAACGAGACAATATGCAGAGAGTAAACCTGGAATACTAAATTCTCTATATAGCATGTCTCCATTTAATCATTTTCTACTGGCCTCAGGAAACTTTGGTGAAGAGGAGCCAGAAAAAAATTGTAGGATCGGGTTGGGGATTTAGCTCAGTGGTAGAGCGCTTGCCTAGCAAGCACAAGGCCCTGGGTTCGGTCCCCAGCTCCGAAAAATAAAAATTGTAGGATCATGTATTAGTTAGGATTTTATTGCTGTGAAGAGACATCATGATCAAGGCCACTCTTATAAAGGAAAACATTTAACTAGAGCTGATTTACAGTTCAGAGGTATAGCTAATTATTCATAATAGGAACGTGTAGAGAGCTGTGATGTGCCGTGCCTCAAAGATGGCACTGGTTTCCGCCTTCCACCCTCCCAACAGTGAGCACTCCTTGCAGTAAATAAGTCCTTATTTGGCTATGTCTGCCTGACCCGATAGCTTCCGCATAGTGACAGCCTATCTACATGACCCACATGGCTTGCTAGGACTGGCCAGTGCTAGCTATTTAAGTGTGGTGCAGGGCGTTCCCCGGGAAGAGAGAGTCGAAAAAGAAAAGAGAGACAGTCAGGAGAAAGAGAGAGAGGGAGAGAGTCACAAGAGAGACAGTAAGAAGAGAGAGTCAGAAGAGAGAGAAGAGAGAGGAAGAAGAGATAGAGTCAGAAGAGAGAGAGTCGGAAAGGAGAGAGTCAGAAGAGAGAGTCAGAGAGAGAGAGAGAGAGAGAGAGAGAGAGAGAGAGAGAGAGAGAGAGAGAGAGAGAGAGAGAGAGTCAGAGGGGAGAGAGTCAGAAGAGATAGAGGTCAGAAGATTGTATCAAGGTTCCTGAGTAAAACTTGAAGAAGATCTCCTGTGGTCGTGTCTTCCTTGCTGGTCGAGGTTGGGTGCGGCAGGAATGTTGGCTAATAGTTGTAAATCTGTATTCACAGGCAGCAGTAAGAGAGATTCACTGAGTTTCTGAAAATCAGAGCCTACACATAGATACAATCCTCCAACTGGGCCACACCTCCTAAATACATCACTGCTTATGGGGCTAAGAGAGCCCTTTTTATTCAACAATCACATTCTATTCTCTGTTTTCCATAGACGTGTAGCCACTTCATAATGCAAAATACATTTATTGCAAGTTCAAACTCCCCATAGTCTATCACAGTATCAGTGCTGTTTAAAGTCTAATATTCAAAGGTTCTTCTGGGAGTCATGTGATCTATTAACTGCAATCCCTGGTAAAATCAAAATGAAAAGCAGGCCATATACTTCCAACACATATGGCAAAGGATATTCAATTATAGTCCAAAAGTGAGGAAAGAGTCCAAAATGAAGAAGTACTGTACCAAAGTAAGACTGAAAGTCAGCTAAGCAAACTCCAAATTCTATTTCTGAATGTATGAAATCAAAGCAATTTTCAGATCCCCAAGTTGTTTCAGCTTTTTTGACAGCAACACATTTCTCTTACTTGGGCTGGTTCCACACCTATTCAGCAGTGTTTCTTGGCAGGTACTCCATAATTCTGGCATCTCAAACATTTTGAGATACCCAAGACAATCCAGGCTTCACCTTCACATCTTCACAAAATGACCTCTCTTAGATTACTTGCAGGGATTCCCCTGCCACTGGCCTTGCTTCAGCTTCTTTCCTAAGTCACACTGGAAGATAAGATGATCTCCATAACTCCTTTGCATAATTCACTATAAGGCCTGAAGAAGTGGTCAAAGCTGCCAAGTTCAGTTACTTTCTGTGCCTAAACCATCCCTCCAAGCCCGACTCATTCAAATATATTTTCATTAGAATTCTGTTTTCCATTGCCTAAGCATGACTCTCTGTGCTGGATCTTGTACTGTACTACAGTATGGCTTTGAACTTTGGAATCTTCTTCCTTCTGCTTCTTTCAGCTGGGATTACAGGTCACCACCGCACAGGGTTCTAAGTTTGTCTTTACTTCCTTTTCAAAAGATAGATGATTGGCTAAATGGGTCTTTCCAAGAAATTACAACTCCCTTTATTCCCATTAGCATCAAGCTTTGATTTAATCTGCTTATTTCCTTAAGCAGAGAACTTAGTTCCTTTACACTCACTGTTGTCCCTTTTCTCCTCAACCATTACATTTCTTATTTTTCCTTGTTCAGCTTGATCCTTTTCATTATAGAGCTGCAGAATAGCAGGACACTAATAACCAAGTAGCACAGTTAATAATAGGCTGTCTGGAAATTGTCTCTGCTAAAACCGTGTTTGCTTTGTTCCACTCTGGAGCTCTGAATATGGATAATGTTGCATTGCCATCTTTCCTGCCTTTCTTGCACAAAGTCTAGGACTTTTCATTAACGACATGTTAACAATTTCAAGTATTTTGTTTTTTCTTCCTTTTGGCAACCTTTAACCTGCTGCTTATACACCAAAGTGAAGAGTTTAATGTCTCTCTATTCTCTCATAGGAAATCTAAAAAGAGCAAATATTTCACTTGGGACATGCTTTCAATGCTTTCTTAAAAACTCTTCAGCCTCGAACACATGGGTACTGGGGAAATTTCCTGAAGAAAACACCAATGGCTTATGCTATCAGATGAAGAATTGACAAATGGACCTCATGAAACTACAAAGCTTCTGTAAGGCAAAGGACACTGTCATTAGGGCAAAATGGCCAACAACAGATTGGGAAAAGATCTTTATCAATCCTACATCTGGTAGAGGGATAGTATCCAAAATATACAAAGAACTCAAGAAGTTTGATACCAGAGAGCCAAATAATGCTATTAAAATGGGTACAAAATTAAACAAAGAATTTGCACCTGAGGGATGTCAAATGGCTGAGAAGTACTTAAAGAAATGTTCAACATCCTTAGTCATCAAGGAAATGCAAAACAAAACAACCCTGAGATTCCACTTCACACCAGTCAGAATGACTAAGATCAAAAACTCAGGTGACAACAGATGCTGGTGAGGATTGGAGAAAGAGGAACACTCCTCCATTTTTGGTGGGATTGCAAGCTAGTACAACCACCCTCGAAATCAGTTTGGACGTTTCTCAGAAAATTGGACATTCTGCTATCTGGCCTGGCTATACCTTTCCTGGCCATATACCCAAAAGCTGTTCCAACATACAACAAAGACACATACTCCACTATGTTGACAGCAGCCTTATTAATAAATAGCCAGAAGCTGGAAAGAATTTAGATGCCCTTCAACAGAGGAATGGATATAGAAAATGTGATACATGTACACAATTGAGTACTACCCAGCTATCAAAAACAATGACTTCATGAAATTCATAAGATAATGCATTTAATAGGAAATATCATCCTGAGTGAGGTAACACAATCACAGAAAAACACTCATGGTATGTACTCACTGATAAGTGGATGTTAGCCCAACAGCTCGAATTACCCAAGATACGATCCACAGACCACAATGAAGTCCAAGAACAAGGGTGACCAAAGTGCAGACATTTCATTTCTTCTTAAAAGCAGGAACAAAAATATTCATGGCGGGGGTGTGGAATATGGAGACAATGTTTGGAGCAGAGACTGAAGGAATGGCTATTCAAAGCCTGCCCTACATGTTTATATAGCCCATATTTATAGAGGCAACAAAACTAGACATTATTGATGAAGCCAAGAAGAGCATGCTGACAGGAGCCTGATATAGCCATCTCCTGAGCAGCACAGCCAGAGTATGTCAAATACACAGGAGAAAATTAGCAGCAAACTATTCAACTAAGAATAAGATCCTCATTGGAAGAATTAGAGAAGGATTAAAGCAGCTGAAGGGGCTTACAGCTCCATAAGAAAAATAATGCCAACAAAGCACAGCTCCCAGGGACTAAATCACTACCTAAGTACTGACCCATGTAGCCAGCTGTATATGTATCAGAGGATGGCCTTGTTGGGCACTCATGGAAGGAGAAGTCCTGGGTCCTGTCAAGTGAGGACCCCCATAGTGCAGGGGAATTTCACATGGGTGAGGGGAGCAGGAAGGAAGAGTGGTTGTTGAGGTAAACACCCTTGTAGAAGAAGGAGAGGAGAATGGGATAGGGGAGTTCTGTTTGCAAAACTAAGAAAGGGAATATCCTTTGATATGTAAATAAAAAAATCCAATAAAAATGAAAAATAAAATAAAAGGAAATGGAGATAAAAAAAGAGAGATACAATTACCATTTGGATGTTGTTCTTAATCAAAAACACAAGATTATAACCATTCCCACAATTTTGAGCCAAATATGAAAAAAAGTTTTAAATATTCACCAGAATGTTGGACTCTGGCCAGTTCCTTCTAGAGTTCCCAGAAAATGGCAATAAGTCACATTTTCCAGAGTTCTATAAAGGCAAATTCTTATAGTTATGTATTTTTTTCAGGTCCAGTCGCTGTAAAGAATATATTCTGACATATTTCCTTTGTATGTACCTCCTATTTACATGCGATTAATCACATCTGATGCAGTTGCATCAACAGAAAACACAGGCTGATTTCAAGTGTTCTCAATGAATTTCTGTCTTATTTCTTGAATTGCAACCTAACTGAAACTAATCTTACAGTTTAGCTAGACTAGATGACCAATGAGGCCTTGGGATTCTTCTTTCTATGGTTATAGGAGTTAGTACCACACCTGGCTTTTTATGTATGTACTTGGTGTTGACAGACTGCTCCTGCTTGAACAACAAGCATGTACCCACAGCAAGCATGTTGCCCTCTGTAAAATCTCTCCTGCCATAATCAGTTTATTCTCACAATTCAAGGCAATGTGTGTTTTCTTTTTGAAAATAGACTCCAAAGACTCTTTGTAGTTACCCAGAGAAGGGCCAATAGCTCCTGAGGTCTCTGTGTGGACCCCATCTTTCTAGGTCCTCACAGATACCTATCTTTTTTTTTATATTTTATTGGAAGCAACTTAATGGGTTAATTCTTAGAGATGATTTCATGTGTTTGCCAGCAATTTGTACACATGCTTTAGAGAAATGTCTCTTTAAACTTATTCATTCTTTAAACTCATTTGCCTTTTTATTCCAATGCTACACACACACACACACACACACACACACACGCACAACCTACACTAGCTACTATATACTTCACATACATAATGACTGAAAATATTCTCCCCATTCTATAAATATTTGTCTCAATTAATATAAACCTTGACATAAAGAATTTAACTTGATTAATCCCATTTTTTTATTTGTTTTGTTGTTTGTACTTTTGATATCAAATAAAATCAACTTTAGAGCATTTGGATTTTTGCTTCTAGATATACTGTGCTGTAGTTTTCTATTTCTTGATCCTTCTCTATTTGAAAACTGTATAAATATTATCTTCTTAGCAAGCTTTCACAATTAATCCATTTTAAATAATAATCACTTCTTGGCTCACCACTCTCTAGACCCCTCCCTTTCTATGTCCTTTAGCTCTGACTTTCATATGGTTTCTTGACGGCTCACATGTGATTGCAGGAATTCTCTGTGAATGATCTGTTTCACTTCCCTTGCCTACAACAGAGCCTAGAGGCAGAGGGTTTCCAGCACACCAGGGAAGCTTGCATCTCTGCCTGTCACCAGGCCCCGATTAATCCTTTGTGTGTAAGCAGATCGGTGTACCTTCTCTTGCCTGTCCTTGTCTCATACTGCATCACTGCTATAATTGCTGGATTGTTCAATGTCAAGCAATATTTAGAAAGGTCCCATTCTCTCCTGTTGCTAACAATAGTTATAGAAGCATCGTTCTGGGATTTTATAGGACATTCTAAATTTAAAAATAAATCTATCTAAAATATTTCTCTCGAAAATTTTGTATATAAGAACCTGTAACATTGGTTAGGAGCTGAGTGATATTATACCAATATGAAGGTCATTTGCAAACACTGTTAGTAGCATCTAAATGATGCTAATGTTGTGAGAATCAAAGAAAACTGAGTGATAAGTCTCAGTAGTAGAACACTTGCTTACTAGACTCTAAATTTCATTACCAGTATCCCAAACACTGTAATTTGAAGAAAACCATTCCTGAGCTGCTATTACAAAAAGAAATTTGGGGAATCATTTAATCTCCAAGGTAGCTTAGCATAGATTATTTAATCATAAAACAAAATTTGTACATGTGTATGTACATTTGTCTGTATGTGTGCATGTACATGTGTGGTGTGTGTGTGTGTGTGTATGTGTGTGTGCACACGCACATGCCAACACACATGTGATATTAAAATATAACCTTAGGTGTACATTCTCATTTTGCACCTTTTTTTTGAGGCATGATCCTTCCTTGTTTATTACTACGTAAGCCAGTCTAGCTGACTAACCCAGGAACTATTAGAAATTGTCTTATCTCTACCTGCAACCTCTCTATTGGAAAGCTGTTATTACAAGCACACCCTGTTTTGCCTGGCTTTATAAAAACTCTGGAGACCAGAACTCATCATATGGTTGCATGGCAGGCACTTTAGTCACTGACCCATGTTCCCAGAGAATTTGGTCACTATTCTTAAGTATGTTGAGCATATTGTTAATAACCACGGTGTTATCCTTGCTTAGTGGTCTTCATGCCATATTAAAACCTAACACATACTTGATTGTGCCTCCTTAATATATTCATAGTAGTAATTTCATTTGTGATTACACATGGCAAAAGTCTCAGTTCATAGTAGGGTGGGAGTAATGGTTTGTTTTCAGCAAAACCAAGAAATCAGTGAGTTTTATAAAGTCTCACTTTCATGTTCGGCAGAACTACTATGCATTTTACTTAAGTGATTTGAAAACCAGAGATGAAAGAATATATAATTTTCCAGGTATGCTGTATATGTTTGGCCTGTTTTCATATATAATAAGATGGCAATAGAATAATAGTAATATTAATATATTGAATGTATACTCTGTGCTAGAATACCAGGGCAGTTGCAAAGGACATGATATAAATGAATCTTCACTTATACTATTTTTTTCTCATTTTATACAGCCATATTCCAGGTACAAAAATTAGTAATTTTTGAATAGTCACAAAGCAAGAAAGGAAGATGTACACATTTCAATTTAAATATTTCAATTCATAATCTTAAAATATTTTCATTGTGACTGAAATGTTCGGCTGTTGCAATCACCTAAAGATTTGTTAATGTAGTTTCAATTTTCCACAAATTTATTTACTATAATATTTAATGCAGGGGATTTTAGTAATCTTAGAGTTCAAATACTACCACAGTCTAGTATTAGAAAATTTAACATCCCAAAATAACACCTCCTACATATTACCAATTGTGGTGGTTTGAATGTAAACTATTCCCTATTGGCTCATGTGTTTGAACACCTGGACTTTAGCTGATGATGCTGTTTGGAAAGGTTGTAGAACTTTTAAGAGGTGGAATTAGGTATTCCTTTTAAAGGAATTAGGACACTAGAACAGTGCCTTACGTTTTCAGAGCCTGGCTTGATCAAATGTTTCTTGAACATTTCATGCTCCTACTCAATATCTTTCCTGTCTGTTACCAGGATAAACTCTATTCTCTGAAACTCTAAGCAAAAATAAATCCTTTCTCCCTAATCTGTTTTTTTTAAGGTATTTAACTACATCAGAAAATAACCCAAGAAAGCAAGCAGTAGACCTTCCTCCTTCTACCCTGTTCTACTTTTTCAAATGCTCTAACTTCTTTACTGATGTTTCCTGTTCATTCCTGCTATTAGTCTTTTCTCCTTTTCTCTAGCTCAGTTTAATTAAAAGCATGAACCATTTGCATTCTGTTCAGGAAAGTTTCCCCTGTGACAATCCATTTGAGGCTCTTTCCCATTACTCTTTTATTTGATTCAGTGTATCTGGTTTTATGTAAAGGTCTTTGATTTCTTGTACTTGAGCTTTGTACAAGGTGATAGATATGGATTCATAAACATTCTTCTATTCACAGACCACCAGTTAGACAAGCACCATTTTTGAAGATGCTTTTTCACCCCATTGTATGGTTTTGGTTTCTTTGTCAAATATCAAGTGTTCATAAGTGTGGGGCTTTATATTGGGGATGGAAGTAAAGTTCTCATACATGCCAGAAAGGGCTCTTTTCATCAGCTGTATATATCCATGCAAATACAGGTGAGAGGATGTCATTAGACGTTTTCCTCTATTTATTCCCTGATATATACTGATGCAGTCTCCCACTTGAAACTAAAGCTTGCTAATTTGGCTAGTCTAGCTAGCCAATTTACAGGGCTGATCCTGGTCTTTTTTGTCCAGCACTATGGCATTACGGGCAGGCCATCACAGCTACACAATTCATATAGGAGACAGAGATCTGGTTCTCATGCCAACAGAGCACATATTTTACTAAGGAATCCTATGAAGCACTTCCCCTCAATGACATTTAGGTTTACTTTCCTGCCAATTAATCCCTTTCCTTTTGTTATATTATCTTGTTCAGTTCAGGCTGTCACTGAAGCTAAGTTAGCAATATTTGAATAACTATTTTTCCACAATAATGGAAATAAAGAATATTTAGTCAGTACTGACAAGCTTTAGGCAGCTACCCTTCACAGATTAATAGTTGTGTAGTTTTGATGATTGAACCATCATTTTATATATGTGATATACTATGGGGCAAATACATTGTAAACAGCCAGCCATTCCAGACTATTCTTCTTTTAATTTTTCCACTAATAATGGCCTGAGTGTTTTTCAAGACAGGTTGTACTAAGAACATCTTGTTTCCAAAGCTAAGGTTTATCACCCATGAAAGACACCATTTGCAAACATGATAGGTAAATTATCAAAGACAAACAGACTATTAGACACACTACTATGAATTGAGTGTTGGATGGGGAAGAAGCCAGAGTAAAATGTGGAAGCCAAAGTTCCCTGCAATGACAGGAACTATCAGTCTCTGGAAGAGGTTGTGGTCATTCAAACAGAAGCAAGTGAGGCTAGTATGTGCTATCTAAACCCACTTTCGTGGGGGAAACTGGTTAAACATGATACAGAGAGAGACATCTTAGTTATTAACAATGCACAAATAAATTATATGGTGAGAAAAAAATGACTGAACTTATTTACTTATCTTATCATTAAAATTAAATATACTGTTTATCAAATATGTGAGGAAGTGTGCAATTCTGTGTGTGTGTGTGTGTGTGTGTGTGTGTGTGTGTGTGTAGAGCAGAGGTTTATGTTCAGTGTCAATTGCTCTTATATTGAGACAAAACCTCTGATTGAACCTAAGGCTCACTGATTATCTAGATGAATGGCCAGCAGTCTCAGGGATCTACTCATCTGAGTGCAGATCACCCAGCTTTAGGCATTGTTTCTCGGACAGAAATCATATATTCATTCTTGCAGAGCAAGAACCTTATCTATGGGGCCATATTCCCAGGCCCTCAACTAATCATTTCTTTCTCTATTCAAAGCCTTTCTACTAAGCACTTGTTGTGTTGAGGTATTTGCAGGCCTTGCTCTATGCCAAGGATCTGGCTTTCCTCTTTTTCTTTCTTCTTATGTGGGTTAAAAGTATCAGTGTTCCTATCCAAAAGGCTCTTGACCATATTGAGTTAAAGCAAGAGGCAGACAGACAGACTATTTGATAGTATGTGCAGACCTCAACAAGTTTGTGGTACTTAATTTCACGATATGTGCAATGAAGGTAATTACACTTTGGGGGCTATTTTATTTGTTTGTTTTGGTTTGAAATCATTATATAAAATGCTTTTCTTCTTTTTTAATTTAATAATCTTTAATTTACATTTCCAATGTTATTCCCTTTCCCAGTTTCCTGACCATAAGCCCCCTATTCCATCCTTGCTACCCCTTCTTCAATGAGGGTATTTCCACTGCTGAACTGTCGCCTATTTGCCAGCTCCTGGCCCTGAAATTCCACTACACTGGGGAGTCCAGTCGTGGCAGGACCAAGGGCTTCTCCTTCCATTGGTGCCTAACAAGGTCATCCTTTGATACATGTACAGATGGAGACATGGATCTTTCCATGTATACTCTTTGGGTAGTGGTTTAGTCTCTAGGACCACTGGTCAGTTGGTATCATTGTTCTTATGGGGTTGCAAGCCCCTTCAACACCTATCATTTCTATAATTCCTTAAATGGGGACTCCATTCTCATGTTTGCTGCTAGCATTCACCTCGGTAATGTCAAGCTCTGACTGAGCCTCTCAAGAGACAGCTATATCAGGCATCTGTCAGTACCACTTCTTGGTATCAGCAATATTGTCTAGGTTTGGTGGCTGTGTGTGTATGCACACACACACACACACACACAAACACACACACACACACACACACACACACACACACACACACACACACACACACAGGGATCCCTGGGTGAGGCAGGCTCTGAATGGCCATACCTTTATTGTCTCCTCCAAAATTTTTCTCCATATCTCCTCCTGTGCATATTTTTGTTCTCCTTTTTAAGAAGGACTGAAATATCCACATAGGTTGCCCTTCTTGAGATTCATATGGTCTGTGTATTGTATCTTTGGTAATTTGAGGCTTTGGGTTAATAGCCACTTATCCGTGAGTGCATACTATGTGTTGTTTTGTGTGATTTGGTTACATCACTCAGGATATTTTCTACTTCCATCCATTTGCCTATGTATTTCATAAAGTCATTGTATTTGATATCTTAGTAGTATTCCATTGTATACATGTAAAACAGTTTCCATATCAATCCCTCTTTTGAATGGCATTTGAGTTCTTTCTAGCTTCTGGCTACTATAAATAAGGCTGCTATGTACACATCCCAACTCCGTGGCATATGTCCTTGTTATATGTTGGAGCATCATTTGGATATGTGCCTAGGAATGGTAGAGCTGGGTCCTCAGGTTGTATTATATCCAGTTTTCTGAGGAACCTCCAAACTGATTTTCAGAGTAGTTGTACCAGCTTGCACTCCCACCAACAATGGAGGACTGTCCCCCTTCCTTAAAAACCTTTTCAGCCTCTGTTGTCACCTGAGTTTTTAATCTTTACAATTCTGACTGGTGTGAGGGGAATCTCAGGGATGTTTTGATTTGCATTTCCCTGATAACTAAGGATGTTGAACATCTCTTTAGTTACTTCTCAGCCATTCAATATTCCTCAGCTGGGAATTCTTTGTTTAGCTCTGTACCCATGTTTAATAGGGTTATTTGTTTCTCCTCAGTTAAACTTCTTGAGTTTTTATGTCTTTTGGATAATAGCCCTCTATCAGATGTAGAATATGTAAAGATCTTTTCCCAATCTGTTGGTTGCCATTTTTTCTTAATGACAGTGTTCTTTGCCTTACAGGAGATTTGCAACTTTACCATGGCCCATTTGTCGATTCTTGATCTTAGAGCAAAAGCCATTGGTGTTCTGTTCAGGAAAATTCCCCCAGTGTCCATGTGATCAAGACTCTTCCGCAATTTTTTTCTATTAATTTGAGTGCATCTGGTTTTATGTGGAGGTCCTTGATACACATGGACTTGAACATTGTGTAGGGTGATAAGTGTGGATCAATTTTTCTTCTACATGCTGACCTGAAGTTGAACCAGCACCATTTGTTGAAAGTGCTTTCTTTTGTTGAAAGTGCTCTTTTCTTTTCTTTTCTTTTCTTTTCTTTTCTTTTCTTTTCTTTTCTTTTCTTTCCTTTCCTTTCCTTTCCTTTCCTTTTCTTTTCTTTTTTTTATTGGATGGTTTTATCTCCTGTTTCAAAGATCAAGTGACCATAGGTGTGTGGGGTCTTTTCTGGGTCTTCAACTCTATTCCAATGATCTTCCTCCCTGTCTCTGTACCAATACCATACAGTTTTTTTTTTTATCACTATTGCTCTGTAATACTGCTTGAGGTCAGGAATGGTGATTACCCCAGCAATTTTTTTATTGTTGAGCACAGTTTTCACTATCCTTGGTTTTTTGATATTCCAAATGAGTTTGCAAATTGCTCTGTCTAACTCTATGAAAAACTGAGTTGGAATTTTGATGTCTATTGCATTGAATCTGTAGATTGCTTTTGGCAAACTGGCCATTTTTAATCCATTAATCCTACCAATCCATGAGCATAGGAGGTCTTTCCATCTTCTGAGATCTTCAGTTTCTTTCTTCAGAGACTTGAAGTTCTCATCATACAGATTTTCACTTGCTTGGTTAGTCACACCAAGGTATTTTATATTATTTGTGACTATTATGAAGGCTGTCATTTTCCTAATTTCTTTCTCAGCCTCTTTATACTTTGAGTAGAGGAAGAATGTATTTGAGTTTTTTTTTTTTTATCCAGCCACTTTGCTGAAGATGTTTATTGGGCTTAGTAGTTCTCTGGTGGAACTTTTGGGGTCATTTAAGTATACTGTCATATCATCTATAAATAGTGAAATTTTTACTTATTCCATTTTTATGTGTATTCATTTGACCTCCTTTTGTTGTCTGATTGCTCTGGCTAGGACTTCAAGTACTATATTGAATTAATAGAGAGAGAGAGAGGAAGTCTTGTCTAGTCCCTAATTTTAGTGGTATTGCTTCAAGTTTTTCTCCATTTAGTTTGATGATGGTTACTGGTGTACTGTATATTGTTTTTACTATATTTAGGTATAGGCCTTGAATTCCTGATTTTTCCAAGACTTTAAACATGAAAGGGGTGTTGAATTTTGTCAAATACTTTCACAGCATTTAATATGATGATCATGACTTTTTTCTTTCAGTTTGTTTACATAGTGGATTACTTTGACAGATTTCTGAATATTGAAAATTCCTGCATCATTGGCATGGAGCCTACTTGATCATGATGGATGATCGTTTTGATGTGTATTTGGATTCAGTTAGCCTGAAATTTATTAAGTATTTTTGCATCAATATTCATAAGGGAAATGGTCTCAAGTTCTCTTTTTGTTGGGACTTTGTGGGGTTTAGGTATAAGCATAATTGTTGCATCATAGAAGGAATTGAGTAGTGATCTTTCTGTTTCTATTTTGTGGAATAGTTTGGATATTATTGGTTTTAGGTCTTTTATGAAGGTCTTATAGAATTGTAAATTAAACCCCTCTGGTCCTGGGCTTTTTGGTTTGGAGACTTTTATTAACTACTCCTATTTCTATGGGATTGTTTAGATTGTTTATCTGATCCTGATTTAAATTTGGTACCTGGTATCTGTCTAGAAAATAGCCCATTTATCTAGATTTTTGAGTTTTGATGAGTATAGGCTTTTGTAGAAGGATCTAATGATATTTTGAATTTCCTCATATTCTGTTTTTATGTCTCTTTATTCATTACTGTTTTGTTAAGTTAGATATGCTTTCTGTGCCCTCGGGTTAGTCTGGCTAAGGTTTTATCTGTCTTGTTGATTTTCTCAAAGAACCAGCTCTTGTTTTGTTGATCCTTTGTACAATTCTTTTTGTTTTTACTTGGTTGACTTCAGCCCTTAGTTTGATTATTTCCTGCCCTCCACTCCTTTTTGATGTATTTGTTTCCTTTTGCTCTAGACCATTTAGGTGTGCTGTCAAGCTGTTAATGTATGCTCTCTCTTCAGTTTCTATTTGGGGGCACTCAGAGCTCTGAGTTTTTCTCCTAGCACTGCTTTCACTATGTCCCAAAAAGTTTGAGAATGTTCACTTCATTTTCATTAATTTCTAAAGTGTCTTTAATTTCTTTCTGTATTTCTTCCTTGACCAGGTTAACATTGAGTAGAGTGTTGCTCAACTTCCATATGTATGTGGGCTTTCTGTTGTTTTTCTTGTTATTGAAAACAAGCCTGAGTCTGTACTGATCTGATAGGATGCAAAATATTATTTCAATCTTCTTGTATCTGTTGAGGTCATTTTTGTGACTGATTAGGGGATCAGCTTAGGGGAAGGTAGCACGACGTGTTGAGTGAAGTTATATTCTTTTGTTTTAGGATGGAATGTTTTGTGCGCGCGTGTGTGTGTGTGTGTGTGTGTGTGTGTGTGTGTGTGTGTGTGTGTGTGTGTGTGTGTGAAATCCATTTGGTTCATAACTTCTGTTAGTTTCTCTGTGTCTCAGTTTAGTTTCTATTTCCATGATCTGTCTATTTATGAGAGTGGGATGTGGAAATCCCCCACTATTATTCTGTGAGGTGCAATCTGTGCTTTGAGCTTTAGTAAGGTTTTATTATTTTAATTTTTTATTATATATTTCTTCACTTGCACTTCAAAGGTTATTCCCCTTCCCGGTTTCCTGTCCATAAGTTCCCCATTCCCTCTCGTCCCCCTCCCACTCCCCACATGGGTATTCCCCCTATATATATCCCCCTTATTTTCCTCCTCCATATTTCCCTGCACTGGGGGATCCAACCTTGGCAAGACTAAGGACTTTCCCTTCCACAAGTGCCCCAACAAATCTATTCTCTGCTACATATGCAGTTGGAACCCTGGGTCAGTCTATGTATAGTATTTCTGTAGTGGTTTAGTCCATGGAAGCTCTAGTTGGTTGGCATTGTTGTTTTTATAGGGTTGCAAGCTCCTTCAACTCTTCTAATACTTCCTCGAATTCCCCCCCAAGGGGGTTGTATTCACAGTCTGGTGCTTTGTTGCTAGCATTAACCTCTGTATTGTACATGCTCTGGATGTGTCTCTCAGGAGAGATCTATATCCAGTCCCTTTCCACATATATTTTTTAGCTTCATCAATCTTATCTAGTTTTGCTGGTTGAATTTATATATGGGACACATGTGTGTCAGGTTCTAAATGGCCATTCCTTGAGTGTCTGCTCTAAACTTTGCTCCCATATCCCCTCCTATGAATATTTTTCCCCCTTTATAGAAGGAGTGGGATCATTTGCATTTTGGTTTTCCTTCTCCTTGAGCTTCCTGTGGTCTGTAGGTTGCATCTTGGGTAATTTGAGCTTTTTGGCTAATATCCACTTATCAATGAGTGCATACCAAGTGTGTTTTTCTGTGATTGGGTGACCTCACTCAGGATATTTTCTAGATCATTCCATTTGCCTATGAATTTAATGAAATCATTGTTTTTGATACCTGAGTAATGCTACATTGTGTAGATGTGCCACATTTTTTGAATTCATTCCTCTGTTGTAGGGCATCTGGGTTCTTTCCAGCTTCTGGCTATTATAAATAAGGCAGCTACGAACATAGTGGAGCATGTGTCTTTGTTATATGTTGGGCCATCTTTTGGCTATATGCCCAAGAGAGGTATAGCTGGGTCCTCAGGTAGTTCAATGCCCAATTTTCTGAGGAAACTCTAGACTGATTTTCAGAGTTGTTGTACCAGTTTGCAATCCCACCAAAGATGGAGGAGTGTTCCTCCTCCTCCGCATTCTCACCAGCATCTGCTGTAACCTGAGTTTTTTATCTTAGTCATTCTGACTGGTGTAAGGTAAGGTATCTTTTATGAATGTATGCTCTTTTGCATTTGGAGCAAGTATAATCAAGATTGAGAGTTCATTTTGGTGGATTTTGGTTTATGAAAAGATAAATATCCTTACTTATCTTTTTTGATAACTATCTGTTGAAAGTTGATTTTATTCAATATTACAATGGCTATTCCAGCTTGTTTCTTGGGAACATTTCGTTGAAAAAGTGTTTTCCAGCCTTTTGCTCTGAGGTAGTCTGTCTTTGCCTCTAAAGTTTGTTTCCCGTATGCAGTCATAAGCTGTGTGCTCATCATGTATCTTGACTGTTTATATCTTCTTATTGGGGAATTGAATTCATTGATATTAAGAGATATTAAGGTATAGTGATTGTTGTTTTCTGTTATTTTTGTCGTTAGATGCAGAATTATGTTTGTGTGGCTATATTCATTCTTTAGTTAAAATTAGATTAGTCTCTTCCTTTTTCTAGGGTATAGTTTCCCTCCTTGTGTTGGGTCTTGTCATCTATTGTCATTTGTAGGTCTGGATTTGTAGAAAGATATTGTGTAAATTTGTTTTTGTCATGGAATATCTTAGATTCTCCATCTATGGTAATTGAGAGTTTTGCTGGATATAGTAGCCTAAACTGGTATTTGCATTCTTTTAGGGTCTGTATGACATCTGCCCAGGAACTTCTGCCTTTCATACACTCAGGTGAGAAGTCTTGTTTAATTCTGATCCATTTGCCTTTCTGTGTTACTTGGCTTTTTCCCTTACTGCTTCTCATATTCTTTCTTTGTTTTCTGTGTATGATGTTTTGACTATTATGTTCTGGTCCAATCTATGTGGAGTTCTGTAGGCTTCTCATATGTTTATGGATGTTTCTTTCTTTAGGTTAGGGAAGTTTTCTTCTATAATTTTATTGAAGATATTTACTGGCCTTTTACATTAGGAGTCTTTGTTCTCCTCTGTACCTATTATCCTTAGATTTGATTTTCTCATTGTGTCCTGGATTTCCTGGATGTTTTGGGTTAGGAGCTTTTGGCATTTTACATTTTCTTTTATGGTTCTGTCTAGGTTTTCTATGGTATCTTGTTTCCCTGAGATACTCTCTTCTATCTCTTGTATTCTGTTGGTGATGCTTGTGTCTATGACTCAGGATTTCTTTCCTAGGTGTCCTATCTCCAGAGTTGATACCCTTTGTGACTTCTTTATTATTTCTATTTCCGTTTTTAAATCTTCGATGGTGTTGTTCGATTCTTTTACCTGTCTGGCTTTTCTGTAATTCCTTAAGGAATTTTTCTGTTTTTTCTTTAATGGCTTCTACTTGTTTACCTGTGCTTCCCTTTATTTCTTTAAAGGAGTTATTTATGTCCTTCTTAAAGTCCTCTATCATCATCATGAAATGTGATTTTAAATCCAAATCTTGTTTTTCCAGTGTGTTTGGATATCCAATATTTGCTTTGGTGGGAGAACTAATGGTGTCAGGTAGTCTTGGTTTCTGTTGCTTAAGTTTATGCACTTACCGCTAGACATCAGGTTGTCTCTGGTATTAGCTTTTCTTGCTGTCTCTGACAATAGATTGAACCTCCTGTAAGCTTTCCTGTCAGCACTCCTTGTAGACCTCTTTTCTTTCAGTGGGATCTGGTTATAGAGAACTATGGAACAAGTTCAGCTCTGGGCACAGGCAGAAACCAGAAGCTGGTGTTCTTTTAAATGTGAAGATAAATAGGGAAACAATAAGCAACACATATCACAGATAAGTCTAAGTGAATCCTAGGAAATGTGTCAAGAGATTTCCATGCATTGTGTTATTCAATTCTCACTGCAAACTTTCAGGGTAGAAACTGTTGTGATTTATATCTTATATTTGGGAAGAATAGAATTTGGGAAGTTGGATATCTTCCTCCTGGATGCTGAGTTAATGTGTAGAAAGGGAGGAGGGACCCAGATCTTCTATATTGCTGGCCACAGGGGTTTGATTAATAATCACTAGTTGTTGCTTTACTAATAGTGGTCCTCTTCAGATGTCTTTTTCTAGGGCTGGAGAAATAGGTAAGTGGTTAAACACTAGCTAAGGGGACCTGGATTTGACGAATAGCATCCACTTCAAGCCATTCATAAGTAGTTGTAACTCCAGCAACAGGTGATATACTGTGAGGATAACTGTACTTAAATACACATAACCTCACACAAACAAACGTACATAAATATAATTACATCTTAAAACATATTTCTCTGGGCTTCGTTATCACATCTCCTCCTCATACCTAGCACAGTGGTCATAGTTCTTTTCTAGCTAGCCTCTGAAGTACTCTGTCTGCAATGTAGTTAATAAAGTCTGAAAACCCCTTGATCTTACAAATGTAAAATTCTTGTGAGCCCATGTGCTCCTGGATTCCTTCTGCTTCTGACTACTAAAGTACTCTCTCTTATCTTTCTTATAAATTAGAGTTGGCACCTGGTTCCATTTCCTTGTCTTGCTTTCCCTGCTATTTTGGAAGCCATGCTGAATAAATAATAAAAATAATCTTTGTGATGGCTTCAGGTTGCTGAAATATTGCTATCACCAATAAAATCGGGTTATAGCATTCAATCCTGAAGCACTAAAACCTAGATTTTTAGTAGTGTAAACTGCACTGCTTACAACTGGAATTTTCCAAAATTTGAATGCAATTTATTTTCTAGGTAGTCTTTCTTGTCATCATTGTCTCTGTGGTTAATGCTTTTTAAGAATAGTATGTGTGTGTGTGTGTGTGTGTGTGTGTGTGTGTGTGTTCTATAAGCAAGAGTGAGAAGTACTAATATAAGATACTGAGGTTCTAAGCAATGTAATGTCAAAAACTTATAGAATATTACTTTGAGTTCTTAATTCAATTTTTGACCATGTACAGGTTTATACATATACATATATATATGTATATATAATGTGTGTGTGTGTGTGACTATATACATGTGAAATCAGAGATCAATCTAGGTTACCATCCCTAAGAATGTTCTTTACCTTGTTTTTTGAGACAGATTCTCCCATTAGCCTGAAATCCACTGATTTAGATTTTTCATCTGACCAGTAAGCTTTACAGTTCTTAGGGGCTCTGCTTCCCCTGAACTGGGACGTAAGCATATCCATACATTCTTAGGCTTTTTTCCAAGGATTCTGGGAATAGCATTCAGGTCAGAAAAAAAAAAACTTTATTCTCTGAGCCAAATTCACATTTCCTGTTCTGTTCTGTTTGTTTGTTTGTTTGTTTGTTTAAGTCTAATTATATGCTTAACTTTTCATACATTTAAATTCCACAGTTTGTGGAAGACCTAACAGCTATTTTTGAAGCTGTATGATATAGTATAATATGTAATTAGGGATTTTAATCTTGGATTGTTACACTATACACTTCTCTCCCTTAATTTCCATATATATTGCTGGACTTTCCTACTCTCTAAACACTGAGGGCAAGTCAGCTCATTATTTTGTTCATTCTTGCCTTAATTTTTGGAATGCACTTAGCGAGATGCATCCACATCAAAAAAAGATATATAGAAATTAAACAGAGTACTATGCTTACAAGATTTTGTAATTACAGCCCCACAAGCATAGTGGACATTAGTAGAAATGACTACTACTTTATGGACTTTATGGACTAAGCAATAAGTAGTCTTATTCTTTCTTGTGATGCTGCACAATAATAGCACCTCCGGTCCGTCTCTATCAGTCACAAGTTAATGAACATGAAAAATAGACACTCTCTAATCTAGTGTACTGTGTTGATGGTGAGATTGTGGCAGACTAATAGTATTTAAATGCATTTTCTTCCTTAAGATGCTTGCAAGTGTCCATGAGTTTCTTTAGGCCTCAGATTCAGGTATATCTCTATATAGAGACTAATTATTTTCTGAAGCTACACTGTTTAGGCCTGAGAAAAGGATAGATAAGAGTTGTGTTTTCATGGACAAATTGAGAGCTCAGCTCTGAAGATTATTTAATGAGCAAAGTATTTGACTTGCAAGAATGAAATCCTAGATTTGATCCTCAGAAGTCATGTTTTTAAAAAAGCATATATTGCTGGTACACAAGTATAATTCCAGTGCTTGAGAGATAATTATAGGGGGTTCATATGACTTGCTGACCATATAACCTAGCATACATTCAAGGCAATGGATGAGTATGTTTTAAGAATAAAGAAGGTCATTTGTGTTGTGTGTAAATTTAGAAATGTATACTTCCTGTTTCCTGGTCTCCTTGTCTGGTGCCATGACATATCACGACCTATCTCAGGGATCATGCTGCTGATATATTGCTGACAACGCCTTTCTGTCGACTGCTGCCCAATTTTCCAGCTGTCCCTGCCAAGACACTCAGTGCTGTCCCTCCTGCGAATACCCCGAGTTATTGCTATTGCTCCACTGAATGCAGTAACTGCCAACTGCATAACTACTCTGACTCAACCAGCTCCCTTTAGACCCATTAAAGGAAAACATTAGAGACTTTTTTTTATTTAAAGCTGACTAATTAACTCAAAGGATCAGTGAACAATATCCTGCCCCATTCCCCTTAGACTCTGCAGTTGCCTGTCAAGACCACAAGCCATTGGTGCCCCAAGAAATGTAAATGTCTGCAACTTCTCTTCTCTTCAACTGAACCAAATCCTCTCATTTTTCCTCTTCCTGTTCTGCTCATATTTAGCCAATCAACAATTAGGGCAACTTCTCCTACAACTGGTGTCTGAGGGATAACACTTGAGTTTGCCCTCTACCATAATACACATCACAAGTACTTGTGTATCTATACACATGAAATAACACACACACACACACACACACACACACACACACACACACACACACGAGGTAGAAAGAGAGAGAGAGAGAGAGAGAGAGAGAGAGAGAGAGAGAGAGGAGAGAGAAATACTGAAGGCTAGAAGTAAATTAATTTGAGGAAATTAAGTGGTATAACACAGGGAAAAAGGGAGACTCAGTGAGATACTTAGTATTTCATAACTATTATCTTCCGCAAAAGAGAGAACCTGGAACTACTTGAAAATAGATAAGTGAATTTGGTTTTGTCATGGAATATCTTGGTTTTTCCATCTATGTTAATTGAGAGTTTTGCAGGATACAGTAACCTGGGCTGGCATTTGTGTTCTCTTGGGGTCTGTATGACATCTGTCCAGGATCTTCTGGCTTTCACAGTCTCTGGTGAGAAGTCTGGTGTGATTCTGATAGGTCTGCCTTTATATTTTATTTGACCTTTTTCCCTTACTGCTTTTAATATTCTTTCTTTATTTTGTGCATTTGGTATTTTGACTATTATGTGACAGGGGGAATTTCTTTTCTGGTCCAATCCATTTGGACTTCTGTAGGCTTCTTGTATGTTTATGAGCAGCTCTTTCTTTAGGTTAGGGAAGTTTCCTTCTATGATTTTGTTGAACATATTTACTGGTCCTTTGAGCTGGGAGTCTTCACACTCTTCTATACCTATTATCCTTAGGATTGATCTTCTCATTGAGTCCTGAATTTCCTGTATGTTTTGGACCAGTAGCGTTTTCCGTTTTACATTTCCTTTGACCATTGTGTCGATGATTTCTATGGAATCATTTTTCCCTGTGTTTCACATGCGCCAACCCAATCACCATTGCACCACATCAGATGTTGGATGGAGTTACCTCAGACATTCTGATCTCATGGTTACCTGACAAAAACATTTGAAAAGCTTTAAGTACATCCGCAGAAAGGATCATCCAGCAAGACCCAATGGATACTGTAGAGTTGTGAGGAACAACAAAACAGTATTCTATTTCTACAATGGTCTTTGACTAATTCGTTTCAAAAGAGTAGATCAGCAAGACACTAGAGAATTGCAGTTTTGATCAAATCTGTACAAAGACAGAGACAGGATATTTCCAACAGTAATTAGGGGTCACTTTTTATTTCTTGACTTCTGTATATGACTGGTAAGTGAATTATCTAAAATTTCAAGTAAATTCTACAAATCAGATTTATCCTTTAAAATCCTGCCATGATAGGTGTGTTCCATAGGAACAATGTCATGAAGTGGTTGACTTTTAGCCTTCATAAGCACAAATTTATACATGTACATGCAAACTTTTGTGTTGTGTGTGCAGTCACATGTTTCCAGAGGTCACTCTCTGTACTGGGCATTTCTAGGTCCTTGGTAGTCTAAACAGGGAGTCAGAAATATACACACAGACTATAGTATAGCAAGGAAATTGTTTTCACAAATGAAAGTAAATATCCTATGTGCTACAAGCAAGCAAAGGGACTGTTGACTTTTAGAACTCAATGACTTAGCTGACTGTCTGCAACTTTCCTTTGTGTCTTGGAGAAGGAGGAACCACAGTTTAGATATATCTCCTGATATTAATGCTAAATTTATAAATCTGTTGTGTTTCTGACAGGAATTTCTCTTTCCAGGGTGAGATTTTTTTCTAAATGTGTTTGTATCACAAATACTGCAGGAAATATTCCAATCCATAAGATAGCCTTTGCTAACATCTTCCCACAAATCTTCCTTCTGAGGCAGTTTTCACCACCACCTACAACCTACAAGATTCTCTCTCAAATTCTCTCTCTGCCTTTGTCTATGTCTCTCTCTGTGTCTCTGACTCTGTCTCTTTCTGTATTTCTGTTTTGGTGTCTTTCCATAGCTATGTTATAGTGTGGGCACAGTGACTTGTCTTGTCAGCCTTTGGTATTTTATTTTTCAACATAATGGCCTTACCTTATTTCTTGAAACATGGTCCCTTCCTAAACCTAGAACTCTTCACTGGCTTGCTAGTGAATCCTCCAATGACCTCTTGTCACTCACCCACATGCTAAGCTTCTAACCTGAGGTGCCAGATATAGGAACTCCTATCTCTATGCTTTGAGTCATTTCCAAATTCTCATATAACTTTTTATTTTATTCATATTTTTGAAACATGGGCTCATTAAATTTTCCAAACTAATAGTGAGATACTGGTCTCACCTGCTCCTTCTACAGTCTTCCGAGGAGTTGGGACTCTGGTTGTGACTTCCTATGACTGACTACATTTTATTGAAATGCAACTGTCCCTAAGCTTGGGAATGAGATTTTGGAATTACTGAAATGATTAGTTTTTGTTAGTAAGCAGAATTCTGTTGGGGATTCCCAGGATTTTAGGCAGTCAAGTTTTATCGTATAGGTTATATCTGTAAATCCTATTTGGACAACTGCAGTCAGGAAACAGAATAAGAAATGGAGATAGATTGAAAACAAGACTCAATTTGTTTACAAGATGGCCAACATTCTCAGGAAGTTAAAAAGGTGCAAAATTCGGGAGAATATAGGTCTTCATTTATTTTTAAGGAAGAGGAAGCAGAAAACTGAATCAAAACAGGTGGCCAAAGTGCTGGTACAGAGAAGTGCTAAATCAAGTAGCCCAATCAGAAGGAAGGACACTGTGTAGAAGGAAAGGCCTGTGCTTGTCTGAAAAGAATAAGAGAGTAGGGGCTGTTCTTGGAGGGAAAGACCAAAAGGAAGAAGGCATAGCATATAGAATCTCACGGGCCTATGAGCAAGTATGCATTGTCCAAATAGTGAAATGAATTATGCTTAAACAATGGTGTATATGAGAGTTAATTTTGGCAATGAGAAATCATCGGTGCCTGTATCTATATGATGTATGCCTCCACATTTAATATCAATATTTCTACATTTTTGTTATGCTTTATATTTATTTATAATATTATAATATAACACTGTATAATGTGTAATAGTATAATATGTAATATTTTGATATGTAATATAACAGTTTAATTAATTTGTACTTATTTCTATATCTGTATTAATTTATTTGAGTGTTTAATCAAATAAAATCATGTGAAATTTTTCTTTTGTATCTTTTGTTTTAGTTTAACAGAGTCTGCTTCAGATTCTCTTAAATTATAGAAAATAGAAAAAAATCTACTCTTTAGAATTGAGCAACAAACATACAAAGCATACAAAAATGTTGTAGGTTCTACAGAGATAACATTAGACAGCTTGCCACCTTCTACTCAAGAAAAGCTTGATTAGGAGAGTTATTTTAGTCATCTCATTAAAGTCACTTCACAGAGTCTTGAGAGAAGAGGGAAAACACACACACACAGAGAGAGAGAAAGAGAGAGAGACAGACAGACAGACAGACAGAGAGTCGTTCAGTTCTTGAACAGAGATTTTCTAACTTATATAGGTTGAAGGTCAAACTAAGAGGTCCACAGATATTTTTGTAGGCTAATTGGGAGTCATGAAATAATGTAATCTCTATATAAAATGGAAAAGCTATAATTTGGTATAGTTTTGGGATTGGGCATGTGGGCAGATTATCTACAAGGAGTACAAGAGGCTACAAGAGCACAATTCTCTGTAGCTATGCCTTGAGAAAAAGAGAGAATGCAGTTTAGTATTGCCTATTTTTGGAAGAGAGACAATGGAGTTTGTTAAATTGGTTTACTTAAAAAGTTCAACATTTTTTCCCACATTGGATAGGCCAAGAATTCAGTACTTGTTTAATCTACAAAGCAGGATGTCCCGAAGTCCTAATTTGGCATCAAAATCCTAGAAGATTCCTGAAGAGTTAATTACCTGTCTATATTAGAATCTTAGAGAAGTAAGTTATAATGTGAGTGAAGGAATGCTGCAGCAATGCGATAGATAAACTTGCCAAAGAGAGTGAGGGAAGGCAATTAAAAAAGGAAATTTTTCTTCTGCTGTGTCCTCTTATCTGAACGTTCAAACAGTGGGTATTAATCATATTTTGGGTTGGTTTTCCTGTTTCAAATAATCTGATCAAGAAAGTCTTTTATAGAAGTGTCTAGTGGCTTCCATTTTAATTGATTTCAGTCAAGTTGACAATTTGCTACCAAAATTTATATACCCAGAAGATGAGTAATTTGGGTCATCAATTAGTTCTATAATTAATTTATTTAGAGGCATTTTGTTTTCTCTAATGTCAGTACCAATCTATATATCCATACAGGGAACCACGAGTTTGTCAGGATTTCTTATATTATGACTGTTGCAGTCTTCCTCTCCCTCTCCAATCCTGTGTGTGTGTGTGTGTGTGTGTGTGTGTGTGTGTGTGTGTGTGTGTGTGTGTGTTTCTGTATTGAGTCCAGGGAAGAATATCTGGTTTCCTGATCTTTCACTTTCCATCCTTTACTTTTGAGACAGAGTCATCTAGCTAGGCTCTAGGCCATCAAGTCCCTCCATAGCACTGGGGTTATTGGTAGACGATCATGGCTATGGACAGTTTACAAACACATGTGTCAGCACACCTAACATTTACCTACATTCTGGAGGTTTCCTATTCTTGAGCTGCAAGCCACTTCAGATACTAATTTCATTTTAACTCCCATCCGAATGAACACGTTTAGCACTACTCTTACATTTCCAAATCATTCAATCATCTCTTTTCTCAACACCTGCTGAAACTCTGATTCTTCAGAGCTAATCAGAACCGCACAACCAAATGAATCCTAATTTGTATTTAAATAGCTGTATTTGAGGGTTGTCTAATTAATTGTCATAAGAATGATGCTTAGTGATAGCACTTTTATATGGCAAATTATATAGAAGTCAAAATTTCTTTTCTCAGAAATAAGGGTTTTGGGATCAGACCCTGAACATTGTGCACCCAAAAAAAGTCTTCTACCACAGAGCTACCGGCATCACCTGGAGGTAGTGAGATCTATGAAAAGCTTCTACTATAGAGCTTCTTGAAAAACCGCAGTATTTCCTTTTTTTTTTTTTTTTTTAACTTGAGTATTTCTTATATACATTTCGAGTGTTTTTCCCTTTCCCGGTTTCCGGGCAAACATCCCCCCCTCCCCTTTATGGGTGTTCCCCTCCCATCCTCCCCCCCCCTCCCCCAACAATCTAGTTCACTGGGGTTCAGTCTTAGCAGGACCCAGGAGCCGGATGTAGATCTCTCCCGAGAGACACAGCCAGAATACAGCAAACACAGAGGCGAATGCCAGCAGCAAACCACTGAATTGAGAATAGGACCCCCGTTGAAGGAATCAGAGAAAGAACAGGAAGAGCTTGAAGGGGCTCGAGACCCCATATGTATTTCCTTTTGTTAGTGAGAGAATTCCCAGGTAATCTCAGGCTTATATATTACCTGTATTTGGGCACTTTACAGACTGCTCTGACAAAATACCTAATGAGGAACACATTTAAAGGCAGAAAAAGATTTATTTTAGCTCACAGTTTGAAGACACAGGACATCATGAGAGGAAAGTAATGAAGGCAGCTAGTCAAATGGTCATATAGTCAGGAAGGGAAGGAAAATGAATGCCTATGCTAGACTGCCTTTGTCTTTGTATACCATCCAGGACCAAATGACAGGAAATGGCCCCACCTTACCATAGAGGAGATTTTCCTACTTCGATTAACCTAATTTGGGCAATTCCTTAGGTGTGCCTGAAGGCTTGCTAGGTGAATCTGGATCCTATAAATCAACAAACATTATTAGCCACCATATACTCTTGGCTTTCTGAGTATTCTACTAATAGAATTATTTGCTTAAGGAGAAATGATGACATCTTAGGTTTTTATTTAAGGCTCTGAGTGAGAAGTGCACTCATTTTATGCTGTATTAAATGTCTATGAATCTAAGCATACCAATTCGGTGACTGCTGAGTATACCTGCTTTATTTGCGCCCAAGAGAAACTTCAGCAGAATTGTCGGACTGAAGAATTGCCTGTCAAGCAGTCTCTGTGTTTTCTATGTATTAATTTTACACAGCTCTAGGAAAAGGGAATTTCCCTCATGTAAGAGCAGCTCACAACAAGTTGCAGTTAAATTTAAGATGCTTGCCAAAAAATGGAAAAAGCATGAAGATCAATATAAGTGGGAAAATATCAAGCATGTGTGGACATTGGGTTAGGATTGATTCTCCTTCTGTTCTCTTGGATTTGAGCATTCACTTTTCAGCTACTAGAACAAACTATTTGAAACCTATCTGAAACTTTGAACATGAACATTTGATATGCTTCTTTTAATACATGTACATGAACAGATGTTTACATTTTAATGTTAAATGTACCAGCTGTTCTCCTGTTGGGATAAACATTTGTGCAGTTTTGTTTAAAATAGAAATCAGCTGTTCAAATTCTATTGCTCATACATATCCAGGTGAAGTGCCTGGCTTCTTCTCTCTCCCTCTCTTCTTTCCCTCCAACATTCTTCCATTCCTTCATTTTTCTTTTGAATGAATCAGATTTATCTGGAATAATATTTTGTCTTTTAAATGTACCATGGCAGCGCAATGCACTGTAGAATCAGCCAAGTCAGGAATTCCTGAACTTTTATACTTCTGCAGACAGAATAGGGTTTAACAAATTTATTTCAGATTTAAGTTATTTTGAATTCCTCTTTCATTGTGGCCATGGATTTTGAGAGATGACATTTTTTAGAGAAGCTGAGTCCAGCAAACATTTTATTTTCCTTTTACGGTGAAAAAATCCAGAAGACATAGATATCTGGCATCTGACCATTCTACTTTTGCAGTCTTTATTAATATATACAAGACTTAACTCTCTACTAGGTTAAATCCTCTAAAGATTGCCATGAAGATAAATTGATCTCCAGAGCTAAACAAAGGACTTCTGCACTGCGAATTCAGGTGTTCTCAATGTCTAAAACTCTTGGTCACCTGGGCAGGTAAAACAGCTTCAAAATGATTTTTAATATTGAAGTGGGTCCACATTATTTTTCACTTTATTATTACTTCCCCCAAAATCATTATGCAAACATAACACAAGTGTGATTGAGCATGTGAATGAAAGTACTAATATTATTTCAGAAATATAAGATGAATTGTCAGTAATTTCTTGGATAGTGTATTGTAGGATTTATTAGATGCTCATACTGCCTTATACATGCATGTGTACAAAGTATATATCACATAGAAGAGAATAACATGAATGAAACATTTTATCAACACATTTAACAATGATTCTGTAAATGTAAAAACCAACATAATAGTTACCTTTAGCTGGGTAAGGTTTCTCTGTAATAGCTAACAATTACACTCATCACATTTTCCTTCTCCTCTCTCCCACTCCAACACCCATCCTATCACACTGGATTCCTAACTACAATGTCCTGTTTGCCCCCTGAAGAGCACTCTGCTCAGCACCTTTGTACCAGTTTGTCTATTCATCTCATACATGACTTATTGCTGCATCCCAGCTTTCTTCCTACTGAAGTCAAATGTAACTTTCTGGTAGATCTCTCCTACAGAACATTATGGAAAGTCGTTTTCTGCCTCTCTTCCCCACTCTGCTTCTGTTCCCTATACAGACCCTTCACATGTGTGAGTTCCACACTTTCATATTCAAATAACACCATGATAAATAGAAACAAACAAGCAAAAACAAATTTTATTCAATAAACATCTATTGATTTTTCTTGTCATAGTTTCTTAAAACCTGTCATGGTTTGAAAGAGGTGTGTAGATGGATTCCCTTCTATAACCTCATTAAGGCAGGCTGTGCAGCAAGGGTCTGTAGCAAAGCCTCAATCTGTGCAGTAGAAAATAAGTGTACCATTTGTTTTCTTGGTAAAGGGTCAGTCTCCCTCCATGGAAAACAAGCCAAGTTACTCACTGACCTGCGCCCATCTAGAAATCTTGATATGTAACAGATTTCACATAGACTTTCTAAAAGGAAGCAGTTTTTTGGACTTTGGTGGCATGACATTTGCAAAAAATGTAATACAGTACTCAATAACAGATAAATGTACTACTAAGTTTATGTGAAGATGATTTATTTGCAGAAGAATTTTCATTCTGTGCCCTCTTAGGTGAAAGATTGTATAACAGAGTTTGTTACACAAGGGATTTATATTATAAACCAAGTTAATATCAGAGAATGACTATACAGAGAGACATAAAAATAAGCAATGTTCCTCCTCCACACACACATACACATGCACAAACACACACACACACACACACACACACACACACACACACACACACGCACACTGTAGTATTACTAGACAGTTTGATTGTATTCACCACTGTAATGCATGTTATATGGCATTATGTCTGAAGGACTGAATAAAGTAATGTATTATATGTATTTTATAAAATGCAGAATTATTGTTTGTTTGTGACCCTCCCATCTGAAATGTAACCCCCATACTGAGGGCAAAGAAGATAGCTCAATTTAAATATAGCTCTCTATCTGCTGTTTCTAGTTCATTCTTTCTACTTACTCTGTGAAATTTGTTTAGAAAGCATTTTGCTGGGACATGCATCTCCCTCAGCACATCTCCCTTGTTGTCCCAGCTCTGAAAATCAAGTTTTTTTTTCTTTTTCAGCTATTAAATGCATATAGAAAAACTCTTTTTATAGGCTATATTGGTATGATGGACCAGTCTGATTAAAGCCAATCCTTTGATTATTAACAGCAAATAATGCTACGAATGAAGCTTAGTTTCCATGATCACCTGATATATATACGAAAAACTTATGTTGTCCTGATAAAAAAAAATTGTTTTTGTTGTGAATACAATCACAGTGCTGGCTGCTGGATAAATATGAACTCAAGGAACAAACATATCTCACACATAAACCAATTGAATATGCTCAGTGTGGGACTAGAGAGGGAGAGATCATTTATATTGATTTCCAGTGTACAAAATTAATTTTTCAATAACATTTTACTACTTATTTTTATTGCCAATAGAAATATGGAAAAGCTCCTACGCTGGTTGCAAGTGTTCACATAATAGTTTATGTAATTCTAACAATTTGTTATTTAATTGCTGAAGGCATGTAAAGTATATTGCACCCTACATATTTTTATTCTGACATAAACCAAAGTGGCCATTTCACTTTAATTTTTTCATCCGATTTAATTTTAATCTTAATTTCATTAATTTCATTAAATTTAAATGAATCTTGTTGCATTTTGTGTGTTCTTGTGTGTGTGTGCATTTGTGTATGTGTGTGTATGTGTGTGTGTGTGTTTGTGTGTGATGTATGATTGCATGATTGCATTGTGGATGTATGTGTGTGGATGTGACATGGGCATATATGTATACATACAGAGGCCAGAGGCCACACCCACGAATTTTTCCTTAATAAAAATCTACTGTGACTTATGATATGAGTCGATGTTGGTTTGACACTTGCAAGTAGCCTAGACTGTCATGCCAGGAAAACCAAAGAACTTAGCATTTGTACTTCTTAGTCCTTAGATTACAGGTATGTGCCAGTTCACTAGTCCTTTGTTGAAAACTGTGTATTTTAGGGGACTGAACATGAGTCTCTGGGCTTACAAGGCTAGCACTTTTAGCTCTTTGCCATTGCCTGAGTAGTATGCCTTCATTTAATCCATTGATAGCTCTCAGTATTTCTATCAGAGGTATTTTAGCTTTAAAAGTTGTCAATAAAATGCTGAGAAACATGATGGTTTCCTCCTTTGAATGGTTCCTAAAATGTTGAGCACCCTTCTATTAGGTGCAGATGCAAGTAGCCTCTATTGGCTTGCTTCCCCTTCTCTCTGCCATCATAAGTTTTACCAATTCAATTGATCTAACAGGAAAGAGCTCACACCCAATAAAATGTCTACGATAACTTTCTTGTCAAGATGAAATATTTAAAGGACTCAGAAAATCACTTTTCAAATTTTATTTAACATTATTAGAAGTCCTTACAATTATGCTAATTATAGTAAGAGTGTTCAGTGAGGGAAAAAATAACAGTCAGAAATATTTATTTCCCATGGAAAAAAACCTCTGAGACCTGAAAAATACCAATCACAATATTTAGAAATTAAGCTGTCAACTTTATGGCCATTTGCAATAGTAAATACATCTGTTGCAAGGTTAGTAATTTTAAAATGACGCAAATGCCATTTGAGGATTTGAAAGCCTGTTGTCATGACAATGACAATGCAATGCTTAATAACTGTGAAAATAGCTGTACTTCATGAAATCACATAGAGGATGTTATTGCCAAAGTTTTGTTTTGGTAACCAGGGTAATCATACCCTCTCTGGAATGCTTGTGCTAAAACAGAATTGGACATTGGGTGTCTTGTCACATTTTATATTTGTACCCTTACATAATAAACACTGTTAGACAAAGACCTGAAACCATCACAATCAATATATATTGATAATTTGCACACATCCCACACATTTCCATCATTTTGGATACTACACAAAAGGGTTTGTTATTATATGTGTATTTATGTTGTGAATTGAGGAAAGGACTAAATTTTTTTCCCTATGGAAATGTAATGACTTTTATTTGAGCACTTACTATATGCCAGACATTGTTGCCAGCTTTTTTGTTTTTTCCTTCCATTTTTATTAAATTGGGTATTACTTGTTTACGTTTCAAATGTTTTTTCTTTTTCCCAGATTCCTGTCCATCAGCCCCCTAACCCCTACTTATCCCCTTCTATACATATGTGCCCCTCCCCATCCACCCAACATTACCACCCCTCCAATAATCCCTTACACTGGGGGTCTAACCTTGGCAGGACCAAGGGCTTACCCTTACAATGGTGTCCCAACAAGGCTATTCACTACTACATATGAAGTGGGAGCCCAGGGTCCGTTCATGTATAGTCTTTGGATAGTGGTTTAGTCACTGGAAGCTCTAGTTGCTTGGAATTGTTCTTCTTATGGGGTCACAGTCCCCCAACTCTTTCAAAGCTTTCTCTAATTCCTTCAACAGGGATCCCGTTCTCAGTTCAGTGGTTTGCTGCTGGCATTTGTCTTCTATTTGACATGTTCTGGCTGTGTCTCTCAGAAGAGACCTAAATCTGGTTCCTGTCAGCATGCACTTCTTAACTTCATCCATTTTATCTAGTTTCAGTGGCTGTACATATATGGGCCTCATGTGTGGCACACTCTGAATGGCTGATCCTACAGTTTCTGCTTCAAACATTGCTATCTTAACCCCTCCTATGGATATTTTTGTTCCCCCTTTAAAGAGTGAGTGAAGTATCCACATTTTGGTCATCCTTCTTGAGTATCAAGTTGTCTGTGTATTATGGGTAATTCGAGCATTTGGGCTAATATCCACTTATCAATGAGTGCATACCATGTGTGTTTTTCTGTGATTTGGATTACCTCACCCAGGATGATACTTTCTAATTCTATCCATGTCCCTATGAATTTTAGGAAGTCATTGCTTTGAGGGCTGTGTAGTACTCCACTGTGTAGATGTACCACATATTTTGAATCCATTCCTCTGTTCAAGGGAACCTGGGTTCTTTCCAGCTTCTGGCTATTATAAATAAGGCTGCTATGAATGTAGTAGAGCATATGTCTTTGTTGCATGGTGGAGAATCTTTTGGGTATATGCCCAGGAGAGGAAGAGCTGGTTTCTCAGGTAGTGTAATGTCCAATTCCCTGAGGAACCTCCAGAGTGATTTCCTGAAAGGTTGTATCAGTTTGCAATCCCACCAAAAATGGAGGAATGTTCCTCTTTCTCCACATTCTTGCCAGAATCTGCAGTCATCTAAGATTTTGATGTTCACCATTCAGACTGGTGTGAGGTGGAATCTCAGGGTTGTTTTGATTTGCATTTCCCTGATGTCTAAGGATGTTAAAAATTTATTTAGGTGCTCCTCAGCCATTCAATATTCCTCACCTGTGAATTCTTTGTGTAGCTCTGTACCCCATTTTTAATAGGGTTATTTGGCTCTTTGGAGTATAACTTCTTGAATTCTTTGTATATTTTGGATATTAGCCCTCTATCAAATGTACGATTTGTAAAGAACTTTTCCCAATCTGTTGATTGCCATTTTGTCCTAACAAAAGTGTCCTTTGCCTTTCAGAAGGTTTGCAGCTTTATGAGATCCCATTTGTCAATTCTTGATCTTAGAGCATGAGCCATTGGTGTTATGTTCAGGAAATTTTCTCCAGTGTCCATTTGTTCAAGACTCTTCCCCACTTTTTTTCTACTAGTTCGAGTGTGCCTGATTTCATGTGGAGGTCATTGATCCACTTGGAGTTAAAGCTTTCTACGGGGCAATAAGAATGGATTGATTTGCATTTTCTTTTTTTTTTTTTTTTTTTTTTTTTTTTTTTACTTTTTTTTTTATTATTATTAACTTGAGTATTTCTTATGTACATTTCGAGTGTTATTCCTTTCCCGCTTCCGGCAAACATCCCTTCCCCCCCTTCCTTATGGGTGTTCCCTCCCCACCCTCCCCCATTGCCGCCCTCCCCGACAGTCTAGTTCACTGGGGGTTCAGTCTTAGCAGGACCCAGGGCTTCCCTTCCACTGGTGCTCTTAATAGGATATTCATTTGCTACCTATGAGGTCAGAGTCCAGGGTCAGTCCATGTATAGTCTTTAGGTAGTGGCTTAGTCCCTGGAAGCTCTGGTTGCTTGGCATTGTTGTACATATGGGGTCCAAGCCCCTTCAAGCTCTTCCAGTTCATTCTCTGATTCCTTCAACGGGGTCCTGTTCTCAGTTCAGTGGTTTGCTGCTGGCATTCGCCTCTGTATTTGCTGTATTCTGGCTGTGTCTCTCAGGATCGATCTACATCCGGCTCCTGTCGGTCTGCACTTCTTTTTCATCCATCTTGTCTAATTGGGTGGCTCTATATGTATGGGCCACATGTGGGGCAGGCTCTGAATGGGTGTTCCTTCAGTCTCTGTTTAATCTTTTTGCCTCTCTCTTCCCTGCCAAGGGTATTCTTGTTCCCCTTTTAAAGAAGGAGTGAAGCCTTCACATTTTGATCATCCGTCTTGAGTTTCATTTGTTCTAGGCAACTAGGTAATTCAAGCATTTGGGCTAATAGCCACTTATCAGTGAGTGCATACCATGTATGTCTTTCTGTGATTGGGTTAGCTCACTCAGGATGATATTTTCCAGTTCCAAATCCATTTGCCTATTTAATTTCATAAACTCGTTGTTTTTGATAGCTGAGTAATATTCCATTGTGTAGATGTACCACATTTTCTGTATCCATTCCTCTGTTGAAGGACATCTGGGTTCTTTCCAGCTTCTGGCTATTATAAATAAGGCTGCGATGAACATAGTGGAGCACGTGTCTTTTTTATATGTTGGGGCATCTTTTGGGTATATGCCCAAGAGAGGTATAGCTGGATCCTCAGGCAGTTCAATGTCCAATTTTCTGAGAAACCTCCAGACTGATTTCCAGAATGGTTGTACCAGTCTGCAACCCCACCAACAATGGAGGAGTGTTCCTCTTTCTCCGCATCCTCGCCAGCATTTGCTGTCACCTGAGTTTTGATCTTAGCCATTCTCACTGGTGTGAGGTGAAATCTCAGGGTTGTTTTGATTTGCATTTCCCGATGACTAAAGATGTTGAACATTTCTTTAGGTGTTTCTCAGCCATTCGGCATTCCTCAGCTGTGAATTCTTTGTTTAGCTCTGAACCCCATTTTTTAATAGGGTTATTTGTCTCCCTGCGGTCTAATTTTTTGAGTTCTTTGTATATTTTGGATATAAGGCCTCTATCTGTTGTAGGATTGGTAAAGATCTTTTCCCAATCTGTTGGTTGCCGTTTTGTCCTGACCACAGTGTCCTTTGCCTTACAGAAGCTTTGTAGTTTTATGAGATCCCATTTGTCGATTCTTGATCTTAGAGCATAAGCCATTGGTGTCTTGTTCAGGAAATTTTTTCCAGTGCCCATGTGTTCCAGATGCTTCCCTAGTTTTTCTTCTATTAGTTTGAGTGTGTCTGGTTTGATGTGGAGGTCCTTGATCCACTTGGACTTAAGCTTTGTACAGGGTGATAAGCATGGATCGATCTGCATTCTTCTACATGTTGACCTCCAGTTGAACCAGCACCATTTGCTGAAAATGCTATCTGTTTTCCATTGGATGGTTTGGGCTCCTTTCTCAAAAATCAAGTGACCATAGGTGTGTGGGTTCATTTCTGGGTCTTCAATTCTATTCCATTGGTCTATCTGTCTGTCTCTGTACCAATACCATGCAGTTTTTATCACTATTGCTCTGTAATACTGCTTGAGTTCAGGGATAGCGATTCCCCCTGAAGTCCTTTTATTGTTGAGGAGAGTTTTAGCTATAATCCCACTCAAAATCAGGACTAGACAAGGCTGCCCACTTCCCTACTTATTCAATATAGTTCTTGGAAGTTCTAGCCAGAGCAATCAGACAAACAAAAAGGAGGTCAAGGGATACAGATCGAAAAGAAGAAGTCAAAATATCACTATTTGCAGATGATATGATAGTATATTTAAGTGATCCCAAAAACCCACCAGAGAACTACTAAAGTTGATAGACAACTTCAGCAAAGTGGCTGGGTATAAAATTAACTCAAATAAATCAGTAGCCTTCCTCTACACAAAAGAGAAACAGGCCGAGAAAGAAATTAGGGAAATGACACCCTTCATAATAGACCCAAATAATATAAAGTACCTCGGTGTGACTTTAACCAAGCAAGGGAAAGATATGTACAATAAGAACTTCAAGACTCTGAAGAAAGAAATTGAAGAAGATCTCAGAAGATGGAAAGATCTCCCATGCTCATGGATTGGCAGGATTAATATAGTAAAAATGGCCATTCTACCAAAAGCGATCTACAGATTCAATGCAATCCCCATCAAAATACCAATCCAATTCTTCAAAGAGTTAGACAGAACAATTTGCAAATTCATCTGGAATAACAAAAAACCCAGGATAGCTAAAACTATCCTCAACAATAAAAGGACTTCAGGGGGAATCACTATCCCTGAATTCAATCAGTATTACAGAGCAATAGTGATAAAAACTGCATAGTATTGGTACAGAGACAGACAGATAGACCAATGGAACAGAATTGAAGACCCAGAAATGAACCCATTACCCCATGGGCACTTGATTTTTAGACAAAGGAGCCAAAACCATCCAATGGAAAAAGATAGCATTTTCAGCAAATGGTGCTGGTTCAACTGAGGTCAACATGTAGAAGAATGCAGATCGATCCATGCTTATCACCCTGTACAAAGCTTAAGTCCAAGTGGGATAAAGGACTCCACATCAAACCAGATACACTCAAACTAATAGAAGAAAAACTAGGGAAGCATCTGGAACACATGGGCACTGGAAAAAATTTCCTGAACAAAACACCAATGGCTTATGCTTTAAGATCAAGAATCGACAAATGGGATCTCAGAAAACTGCAAAGCTTCTGTAAGGCAAAGGACACTGTGGTTAGGACAAAACGACAACCAACAGATTGGGAAAAGATCTTTACCAATCCTACAACAGATAGAGGGCTTATATCCAAAATATACAAAGAACTCAAAAAGTTAGACCACAGGGAAACAAATAACCCTATTAAAAAATGGGGTTCAGAGTTAAACAAAGAATTCACAGCTGAGGAATGCCAAATGGCTGAGAAACACCTAAAGAAATGTTCAACATCTTTAGTCATAAGGGAAATGCAAATCAAAAAAACCCTGAGATTTCACCTCACACCAGTGAGAATGGCTAAGACAAAAACTCAGGTGACAGCAAATGCTGGCGAGATGGAGAAAGGGGAACACCCTCCATTGTTGGTGGGATTGCAGACTGGCACAACCATTCTGGAAATCAGTCTGGAGGTTCCTCAGAAAATTGGACATTGAACTGCCTGAGGATCCAGCTATACCTCTCCTGGGCATATACCCAAACGATGCCCCAACATATAAAAAAGACACGTGCTCCACTATGTTCATCGCAGCCTTATTTATAGTAGCCAGAAGCTGGAAAGAACCCAGATGCCCTTCAACAGAGGAATGGATAGAGAAAATGTGGTACATCTACAATGAATATTACTCAGCTATCAAAAACAACGACTTTTAAGAAATTATAGGCAAATGGTTGAACTGAAAATATCATCCTGAGTGAGCTAACCAATCACAGAAAGACATACATGGTATGCACTCATTGATAAGTGGCTATTAGCCCAAATGCTTGAATTACCCTAGATGCCTAGAACAAATGAAACTCAAGACGGATGATCAAATGTGAATGTTTCACCTTCTTTAAAAGGGGAACAAGAAATACCCTTTGCAGGGAAGAGAGAGGCAAATTAAAACAGAGACTGAAGGAACATCATTCAGAGCCTGCCCCACATGTGGCCCATACATACAGCCACCCAATTAGACAAGATGGATGAAGAAAAAGAAGGGTGCAGAAGGGAGCTGTAGATCGCCCTGAGAGACACAGCCAGAATACAGCAAAATACAGAGGTGAATGCTGAGCAGCAAACCACTGAACTGGGAACGGGACCCCCGTTGAAGGAATCAGAGAAAGGACTGGAAGAGCTTGAAGGGGCTCGAGACCCCATATGAACAACAATGCCAAGCAACCAGAGCTTCCAGGGACTAAACCACTACCTAAAGACTATACATGGACTGACCCTGGACTCTGACCTCATAGGTAGCAATGAATATCCTAGTAAGAGCACCAGTGGCAAAGCCCTGGGTCCCACAGAACAAACCCCAGTGAACTAGACTGTCGGGGGAGGGGCAATGGGGGAGGGTGGAGGGAATAACGATAAGGAAGGGGAGGAAGGGATGTTTGTCTGAAACGGAAAGGGAAATAACATCAAATGTACATAAGAAATACTCAAGTTAATAAAAACAAAAAAGCTGCATAGCTTGGGAAGTAAAAAAAAGAAATGAAATCAACCATTCTCGCCGTCTGTAGAAAGTTTTTGAATCTAAGTGGATCAATGACCTACATGAAATCAGGTACACTGAACTAGGGAAAAGTGTAGTATCTGAAATTCAAATGGACACTGGAGAAATTTCAAATACAACACTGCAATGGCTCATGCCTAAGATCAAGAACTGATGTTGATCCTACAAAGCTGCAAAACCTTCTGAAAGGCAGCATACTTTTGTTAGGACAAAACAAGCAATCAACAGATTGGGAAAGTCTTGGCAAACGTAGCATTTGAGAGGCCAACATCTGCCATACAAATAATCAAAGTATACCCAAAGCTCAAATAACCCTATTAAAACAAAAGGAGCTACAAAGAATTACAGGTGAGAATATTTAATATTGAGGAGCACCAAATAAATTTTAACATCCTTAGACATTAGGGAAATGCAAAATCAAAA